>NC_143577.1:189663956-189794369 GCF_048544385.1 Mastigoproctus giganteus
CGTACTAATTTCCACCACTGATGCATCATAATAGACTTGTGCCAGGAATTCCATGGATGCAAAACACCCACGCATATGCTCCGTATCTTGAGAAGCACTGATTTCATCGCATTTTGTCGGTGTTACTTCAAATATCCGGTTACACAAGATCACACAAACTCCTTTCGTACTATGATTCATTCGGTAAAATTCCTCTCCCAGAACCAGTTGGGGTAGTGTCGAGTGTATTTAGTGTCAAGCGGGAACAGGGGTTCCCCCCATCTCCGCGTTGCTTTCATTGTAGGTGTGCCAGTTCAGTGGAAAGGCCAGAGATTTAAAAGTGTGTGGATATTGTATACGTATAGTGTTATGTGCCGTTGTTCTTCTGGCGATTTAGCCGTTGGACCCCTGCTGAGGCCCAACGTTGTCCACATTCAGCCCCGTGGAAGCAGGCCAGGTATACTAGCATTATAATTATTTACTCTGGCAGGTCCTGCCACCTAATTTCCTGAGATTTCAGTGGTAGGACCTTAAAAAAATATATATAAATAAAAAATATAAAAAAATAAAATAAAATAATTTGATCTTTCGCGTGGGGGGGGGGGGTAAGAGCGCTAGGATTTGAAAGGCCGAAACTATTGGCAAACAGTAATTTGGACATGATTAAATTTGGACGTGTAGGGCAATCGCTTGTGTACAGATAGAGTAGGGGAGGGAGACTGAAGACACTGGGGGAGAGACAGAAATATGGAGTCAATAGGGAAGGCGATCCCAATAAGTGTCCGTGGGGCATGCCCACGGAAAAATGGGGGTCCCGAGGAAGGGAGGAGACAAGAGGACAGGCACCTTCCCCCCCCCTGCCAGGGAAGTGGAGTGGAAAGAAAGCCAGAAAAGAGTGCCCAGCTCGGTCGCCAATTGGCACACTGGCAGCAAATCTGCTGTTCATGGTGGGGAAAAAGATATGGGTCCAACGAAGCAGTCGGAACCAGTGCCCCGATGTCATTCATGGGCTATGTGTCCATCCAGGAAGGTTGAGGTCAGTCACGTTTATGGGTTACCCGACCAGGGTAGCGTCTCGTGGAGTGTCTCTTTTGCATCCCGCATGGGTCTGGTCCGTTGATCCTGTTTCCATCATCAGGGAGGGCGGTCCAGTACCTATTCCATCCAGTGAGCCCATCGTTTCTGTGATGTGCGTCCTATTCAAGTAGGTTGGTAGGGTCAGACAATTTGGGTTTCAGTGCTGGTGTATTTGCTCATAGTCCGGTGTTGTCGAGGTTTAATGTCTGGTACAAGGAATACTGTGCCCTTAGTTCCTGATCGCAGAACAGGTTCTTCTTCTGGCAAAGAGTTCCTGTGCAAATCTGGTGAGGTTCTTATATTCTTCGCTTGTGTCCAAGAGATGGTATCGAAAAAGGCGGTTCAGCATTATGGGGAGTGACATTGTGCCCTAAACGTCTCTCCATTATATCTGGGAATTCGACACGCTCGCACATTATCAGGGCCATTCTTACGCCTTGCCCAATTACAAGTCTCCTAGAACTGACATTAAAAAAAGTGATCTCAAGTGGCTCAGTGGTTATTGGAGTGATCATTTCAGATTCCAATCTACGTCCTAATGGCAACACCGTATGGCCTTCACGAGGAACAACAAAACCTATACAACCGGGTGGTATTAGAATACTCAACCCAGTATTAATAGTTCGATGTGATCCAGACGGAATCACACATCCCCCGAGGATTTAGAATTGCATACCCCAGTGTTGGAAACGTTTCTCGCATTGGTTCGTAAGCGTTACGCGTTAACCTGGTATAGTAGATTGTGGGAACGGTGGACAGTTGCTGTGCAATAGCGGCCTCCAATGTTCCTGTGACTCGGTGATTCCACTCCATTTTCAGTGGAAAGTTGTTGCCAGGGCTGCTGCTAGTCAAAGTTTCCGGACGTTCAAACACGTCCTCCTCCTCTTTTCTGTAAAGAAAGAGATAGAGATGACGACCAATATACTACTCCTGCTCTTCTTTCATTCCATTTCTTTGTAGGTTATAAAGAAAGGATGAGACTGGTAAATCTCCACACCTTTCTTCTCCCTTGAGTTTCAAACTAATTAACCTTCCTTACCACCTCTCCAATCACTCTAAATTCCTAAAGTTTTTAATCAGTGCTTTTGGTTAAAATGTGATGACAAAATCATAAGAAATATCTGTATATAAAGTTGGGTTTTTTCTCTCTTTTTTTACCATTATTGTTAGAGAGATACTCAGACTTCCTGTGCCTGTTTTTTTTTATACAGGCCAAACAAGCCCCGATCACAAATAAACTTCCTAAGATAATGGCAGCTAGTATCGCTGGATAGAGGAGCCAAGAAATCATATTGGTTCCTCGAATAAGCCTTACAAAGGCTTCCCATGGATTTTCTCCTGGCGTGAAACTCGACTGTCTTCACCTGTGAATAGTTTGAATGCACCACTAGTATTGTATGGTCATCTAGACAAAATTTCAGATCTCGGCAATCCGAGATTGTCCGTCCAACGAGGCAAAGTTTCTCCTCATGGCATTTCTGATCCGTTTTAAATTGTATCTCAAAGTCCGTGGCTGTGGTAGTCAAATATAAAGATTTAGTAGCTACTTCAATGTTTTTAAAAGTGAAAACTCTTCCGACTAAACAGGTTGATGCTGTCACCCGAGTTACTACCATTGTGTCACAAGCATAGCATCCCACTGGAGTTTTTATTTCAGGTGATAGTTTCGGACATACAGTATGAGTCTCCAGGAAGAATGTATATCCATTAAAGTTCAGATCTAACACTAAACGTGCAGACTGAAGCATTTTTGATAACAATTGTCCCGACTGTTCTGTATAGAACTGATGATATGTTCGTGTTTTCGGCAATCTTACTGGCTATTAATTTTACCTGTCACCATCCTCAACAGATAGGACTCTTTCCTCCCGCAGGTTGTTTGTTTGTTATTTGGTTTTTAGGAGCATTAGCAACTAAGGCCATATTGCTCCGGGGAAATGCGGTGGTCATTTCCTGACCTTTCCGCATCCTCCGTATTTGGTGGTCACGAACTTGAACCCCGGTCTGATCAGTGTGCTACGCACTACTGCTCCTACCCACCTGGCTACGGAGGCGCCCTCCCGCAGGTAACTCTTGCTTTCCAAAGATGACATTGGATCATATTTTCATCAAAAATAAAATCCTTCGAGACACTATAGTTAGATTGGACGTCTCCTATCTCACCATACTTCGGCCTTGACATGAGAGCAGCTTTATCCAAGTATGCCTCCTTGGGTTGTCCCACTCGCATAATTTACTGGGAATCCATGATTCCTGTTGGCTGATCATATGTGCCGACCACTTGCACGAGCATACTCCTCAAAGATTATCTCTTCGTCGCGTCCGTCCTGTTCTGTATGAGCGATTACCACATAGGAGCAAGACATACCATTAATTTTTCTTACTTCATATGATTTCGTAAAGTCAGGGACAAGCCATACTCGGTAATGGATACATGATTGACTATCGATTATCAAACATATCGAATCGCTATCTCCAGCTAGACAGTTCGTAATCCCAGGCCAGCTTAAGGATTCCTTTGTCAGGGCGGGGAAGTTGAAGTCTCTGTGGCAGACGTCTCCCGCAGCAAATTAGCTCCCAAAACAATCTGATATTTATCACTGAGTTTACTCTCTGAGACGAGGATATCTTCAATGAAATCCACACCATCTATAGAAATGCATAAGGTCACTTTATTTTGCACTGGGAGTTCATGACCCGTAACAGAATAGACCGTCTCTGATATTTGATGATTTGGCAATTGGTCATTATGAGGTACTTTAGAAAATATTTCAGGGGAGAACAATGAGACCGACGCACCTGAGTCCACCAGAAACAAGGTTGGAATACCCTGAACTAGGCCTTTAACAATAGGCAAAATATTATCATCTAATTTTGATACGCTCCCGCATGCAACTTTAACCATTTTTGACCTCGCGCATAACCTACCTCTCTTAATTAGTCAAGAATCGTTATGCTCAGAACACTCACAATTATTCGAAAATCCCCCTGTTTCATTTATATTCACATTATTGACCGTTTGAGGCCTCCTACCCTTAAACTCACAATTTGTGTCGGAAGGAAACTATTTGCTACTTTCCGTTTACCGCTTGGATCATTATAGTTAACAGGCGTATAAGACTGTACACCATTCTGTACCGGAGTAAGTTGTCTAGGGGGGGGGGGCATCTCTCTCTTTAGGGTAGGTAGCATACCTTCCTTCTCGCGTTTGTTGGTTTGACTGAAAATTCGCTCGATTATTACCCACACCAGACCATCTCTGAGTAGGTTGTACGGCCGCATTCCTTGGCGTTCGTTGATAGGAGCCCATATGTGAACGATAAATTCGATTTGGAGGAAAATACTGCTCCTTTTGCGGGCGTGGTGCTGTATCAAAATGCAATGCACCCTCCTTGCTCTTGGAGAAAACCGTGGTCGAAAACCTTGTGCATCCAAACTACAATAAGATAATGGCCTTTGAGTGCTATACCTGTAGCGGGGGATGTTAGATGACAATCTTTGTGGAGGGTACCGGTTATCAAAAGGTACATAATTCACATACCGCCTCTCCAATCTTTCTGGCTGTAGAGTTAGAGTATCCTCATTGGGCAAGAGAATTAAAGGTTCCCTTGTCAGAGGTTGATTCACAGCCGAGGAAGAAACTGGTTGTGAATGCTCCACTCTGTCGCAAATCTACCATTTGATTCTCTACTGCAGTGCTCAACGCTGCTATTTGTTTTTCTAACCTCCCTATACCTAGGTCTGATTGAGCCTCTTTCTTGCCCGGCTCCTCCGAATTTCTAGGAATCTTATTCGGCTCCCTACCACCCTTAGATTTTCTTTCCACCACTTCTAAAACACCAACATGAGACTGTTTCCTCATTAAATTTCATTCTCGTCCTCAAGCTTAGCACAAGCAAATGCTGTTTCAAAGTCAGCAGGATTCTGGGATAACACTAATCTCTTAATTTTACTTTGCAGCCCAGATAAGAATTGAGATAATAACGATTTGATCTCTTAATTCTCTTGCTGCTTCATTATCTCCTCTAGGCTTGAAAGCATGACGGCACAGGTTCTTCAGTCTGGTAGGAAACTGAACCACATTCTGTCCGCTCTCCTGTTTAGCAGAATTAAACTTCTGCAACTGGACTATTAACGATTCAGTTTTCTCAAATCGAGTTATGAAAGCTTGTTTAAATTGCTCAAAGTCTACTTCTCTCTTCAGCTCTGTCGATTCGTACAGGAACTCAAATGCTGGTCCTTTCAGGCGACTTTTTGCTACTATGATTTTAACTAAGTCGTTCCACCCAACTAGACCACCTATTTTCTCTAGACTAGTAAACAAATGGCTAGGGGAAATTGAATCTTCTGGTGAGACTGATAACACAGGTACTAGATTTAGGGGTGTGGCAGCTCTTAGTTGATCCTGTCCATTCTGTTCCATATTATTCTCCATAATACTTTAAGGACTGTACGCTACCTTCCCACATAAACACAACTGACATACAAGTCAACTGAAATTAGAAATAATCACTACCGGAAATTTTTTTTATCCTACCTTTCTGGTTGTCGAAGAGCTCCTCATTCTGAAACTATAACATTTCATTAGGCATATTATCACTCACATAATTTCATACCGAACTAGTTCTCAACACTGTGTGTGTGTATGTATATATATATATATATATATATATATATATATAAATAATTTTCCTTTTGTTTAACTATAATAGACAGTAAATTGATTATAATCCTGAGTTAGGGGAGACTAGAATGTTATAATTGGACTGGCCTAATTGTTATAGTTAAGATAATATTGGTCACGGAAACCAATATTGTAGGTGAGGTCCAAACTCCTAGCTTTATAATAACGATATTAAATGGAATCTTTGACTAATGCTCACTCGGCGATTAAACCTCCATATAGGGACTAGTGGTTTTCAACTCATAGGAGAGTCTAGGACGAATCCGCCCCCATCGTGAAAAGGGTTTGTTTTCACTTGCGGGTGAAATCAAAATTAGAATGCGTTGTGTGATACCCTAGGTTTTCCAGGGTTTGGTTTTTTTTAGGATTATTAGCAACTAAGGCCATATTGCTTCGGAAATATGCGGTGGTTATTTCCTAATCTTTCCGCATCCGTATTTGGTGGTTTTCCAGGGTGCATCCTCCCTATCTAATCTAGAGCCCGCAATAACCCGTTTATTGATATGGTATTTCGCATCTTGTCACTTCCTATCCGATTCATTCAACTTTTATAATGCTTGTTGTCGGTTTTAGATCTCTTTATTGAAATCCATAAACACTGGTTTGATTGATAACCTAAAATAGATGAAAGGACCATAGATACATATATAGAGAATAATAGATCAACTTTTAATAAACAACAGGAAATTAACAATACAACTTTTACATACATTTTGGTTATGGGCAAGAGTCAAGACAACAGTGTTATTGGCCATACACGGTAAAATTATCTCTTTGGAGTGGGCTCTTAGACAACTAAATAGAAGTACATTACACTTATTCACTTAGTTGATTCAATGATCAATCTTACCAATTATGTTGATCCTTTAAACCTAGCATTTTTAGAATCCGATTCGGGAGCTTCTAAATAAGAGGATCAATGAATGGGTATACTTGTGTGTGCATGCCTTCAATGTGGTGTGTGTGTGTTTGTGTGTGGGGCAGTGTCACGAATCCGGGGTGCCTAAATAAACAAATAACCTGAGGAAGGAACACTTACCGATGAACTTCACGGATTTTGGGAAGTCGTCCTCGCCCTACTCTGTAAACTTTAGCTTCACCAGTTTCTAGGGAAAACCGTCGAGAATTTCTAGATGTTGCGAACTTTGAGGACTCGTGTCCACCGAGGAATGGGCGACCGCGCAACAGGTATTGGGGGGGGGGGGTTGAGACGTTCACTTATTGGTCTACCTCCACGACCTGACTACTTCTCTCCCTTCAGCTCCTGCTTATTACTGCATCATTCACCATCTGGCACTGTTGATAACATTATTTCCGACAGGAACAAGGATGTGGGCGAGACCGGCGACTTAACTTTCTTTTAATATTCTTCTTTTCTAATTCAATGAGTGTATTTAACTAATATAGACTTGCCTTTACTTCTGTGGCAAAGTTTTTCCTGTCTAATTAGATTCCTGAATAAAACAGTTAACGCATAATGCCTTTAAACTTTCTTGTAAATCAAATTCCCAACTAATAAAATATTAATAAGATCCCTTTTGAGAGTTCTGCGCGTACGTTCCCCTCTTTGTCAAACCGATCTCCATTCTTAATGTGATTCCCTGATGTCTAAACAACATTTACTTATGTTATAGACTTGGCAACGATCAGGAATTACTGGCTGTCTCCTTGATTCTAATGCTAAGGGACGTATAGACTTGTGGCGGTAATAATGATAAACCAGATTTAATGTTTCTGAAAAAGATGTCTGAGGGGCA
This sequence comes from Mastigoproctus giganteus, assembly GCF_048544385.1. Lineage (NCBI taxonomy): Eukaryota > Metazoa > Arthropoda > Arachnida > Uropygi > Thelyphonidae > Mastigoproctus > Mastigoproctus giganteus. The sequence continues at coordinate 189,671,454 of NC_143577.1, forward strand.
AGAATTAACTTCTGTAGAAGGACACACAAAACTTGCACTTGGAAAATGTTTGGTCACACAGGATCGGTTTAATCTTCAACAGATTGGGAATATTAAAACATATTGTGATTAATGGCACTTGGGAATAGATAGCTGCTGTAGTAACTACATATTAGAACGAAAGAGATTGGGGGGAGGGGTGACTGGTTGCCTTGGCAACACCATTAGTTTTTTAAGGAGAGATTATATCATTAAAAAAACGCGTATTAAGATTGTGTTTGAAAGTTCAATAGCTAAAATTCTAATCATTGTGTTATTAAAATAATATTGATCTGGATTTCAAAAGTTTAGGATAACATAAAATTTGTTAATATTTGTTATTATTCCAATTATTTAAATAAGATATCATTGAAAAAGATGATATATGTATATCATTAAAATTATTAAAATATGATTTATATAAAAATATCAGTGGGAAACCTGTGCTTCGTGATGCCTCATGATGTCTCTTGTCCAAGGTCAGTTGGTTGATAAGCATACCCTCAAGTCCTCTTCCAATGTTTGTAGCCGCGACCTGTTTTTACTCTTCATAGTATTCATAGCAGAAAAGCCAGCCTCGCACAGATATGATGTAGAGAGAGGGAGTGCTTCTATCGCCTTCTTTGTAATAACGGGGTATTCCTGTCGGAGAGACAACCAGAATGAGGGCAAATCTGTTGATGAGTGCTTAAGTTTCAGTCCTCTGTCGTTTCTTATTTCCGTCAGCTCATCTTCTGCAACAGTTAATTCTGTTGATTCCAACGCACTTAATAGAAACGGATCTGCAGTACAATGAAGATACGTCAAGTGACGGGAAATACTTTTAAATATTTTTACTTGTCGATTTAATTCTACAAAGTTTGTCACTGCCATCAGCAGTGACAAACTTTGTAGAATTTAATCGACAAGATTTTTGTCCAGTCTGCAACTTTTTGTCAGCTCAAACATTTGAACTTTGTTCTCATTTTTGATTCTGTCTCCCCACAATGTTAAGTTTTATTTAAAAGAGTTAATTTTGTCAATACAAGTAAGAATATTTCCATTCTTTCCCTGTATACTCTTGTCAAGTGTTCAAGGCTTGGGAAATTTCAGCTAGGAAAGCAAGTTTATTGCACCAGGTATCATCACTAAGCAGGTCATTTTTTTTTTCATTTATTTGTACACACACAATTATTACATATATAAAAAGAATAGGGATGAATATAAGTCATTAGCCAGATCAGATTAATGCCATGAATAGCAGATTGATGGCATGTTTATTTATCATATTTAAACTACTGATTGTATTAGGCCTAAATTTAAATTCATAAGATAATATTTTGCATAATTCTGAGTAAGAAATAATACTCATATCCCCGGTAATAATGTGTTTATGGTATTTATCCACATATGATTGATATTGAGGCAAATGGCAAAATCATTCTGCCTCAATATCACTCTTCTCTTGGTTACAAGCCACTTGTTTGTAATTGCATACGATAAGACCTATAGGTTTGTTGCAACTGAAGCGGGTACAAATATAAGAGTTTGTAATAGGCAATGCATATTTAAATTTGTTGATAATTTTGTCCATTAATATATTATCCAATACTAAACTACTGAATTTAAAAATGTATTCTGTCATAACTTTAGGTTTATTACCTAATTTGAATTTAAAAATATCATTTAGTAGATGGTTTAAGTGTATGTTATTATGGCTATACGCATTGTGTATTTTAGATAAAGCTCTTAGCTTACTATGCTTTAGACCAAAGGTTTTTTTATTAGTATTTTTTTACTTTTTTGGTGATGGTCTTTTAACCATTTGGAAAATGTTATAGACGCATAGATCCTGTATGTTATTAATATAACAATGTCCGTTGAATTTATTGTTGAGTTCATAAGGATAAAGTGATTTAAAATTTAATATGTTCATATTTTCTATTTCCAATCTAATGAAATTATTACATTCTATTGCTAATATAGTAATAGAGATATTATTGAAGCTGTGAGCCTGAAAATGCTGCAGTTCAATGTCTTTTTAATTAACAAATTTTTTTATATGGGATCCATGTACATTTATTCTAATATGTAATTCCCCACTAGTTTGACCAATATATTTTGCTTCACATTCATTACAATTAATAAGGTATACTACCCCACCAGCATGGCAGAATACAGGAGAATCTACTTTATCTATGTAATGTTTAGAGCTCATAGCTGGGCAGTTACACAAAGTTGATTATTGCAAGTATTAAATTTTAAGAAATTATTATGCTTACCATATGTTGCATGCTCTGTAGCGTTGGGCGGTACTCTAATTTCGGAATCTGGATTAATCGTTATATCTGTATATGTTCTATTATCAATATTATTGTCTTCCTGAGGACCTAGAGCATTGAATGCTAAATGGCTAGTTGGGCTACTTATCGGACCACCCTGAGCCCCAGTGGAAACCGCCGTACAACTTATCCTACGCGACCGGACGTAGTATCTTATTATTATTTGTGGTGTAATAGCTCATGCTAGTTAATTATCATAATATAATCCACCAAGAAGTATCAGCCATGTAGTCCAACAAAAGCTAAATATAGGTATAAGCTACTTAATAAATGTCTGGTGATGACCATATACTTTAAGAATAAAATTAGATGAGATAGGAGGGTTGTACACCAATCTCTACACCAATAGTTAACTACATAATCATCATTGTATTATATATTTATATTTTATTATTAATTATATTTATTTCCAGGGTTTGACCTTGTAGGCCTCCATGGGCTATTTTAGTCTTTATAAGTTATTTTGGCCTTACAGCCTACTGTAAGCTGTATACTGTTGTGTTCATATACATGTTCAGCATCTGTATACTATAATAACTATATGCCCCAATTTTTCTCTCGCTTCTTTTCTACATTTTCCCAAACTCCGCGCCACATTTGCGGACCCTTCGCGGACTCCAGTTGAAAATCACTGTTCTAGAGGAATATTACGGAAATTAATCTTAGATGATCGACACCAATCAAATCTCAGGGCAGCCCAACTGCCATCAAATCTATTCAGCTGCATAAGAAGCTACCTAACAAACAGACGGATCCTGGTACAGGCCCCTTACTGCAAGGTAGATCGACAGATACACCGAGGATGCCCCCAGGGCTCAGTATTAGGCCCCCTCCTGTGGAACTATGTACTGGACGAGTTCCTCTCCCTCGACTTAGGGGGTGTACAGGCATTGGCCTATGCAGACGACCTATCCCTAGCCCTTACTGCAGATTCAAGAGCCCAACTAGAAACTCTCGCGAATGCAGCAGTAACCACACTGCAAGAATGGACGGAAAGGCATCGGCTCACCATTTCGGCCACCAAGACTAAATCCATCTTACTTAAGGGCTACCTAACCCCAACTAGACCGCCGCAAATAAGAATCAACAATAGGACAATTAAGCTAGTCACAGAACTAAAGTACCTGGGAGTTATCCTGGACCGTAATCGGTCTTTCACCCCACACCTAAAATATATACAGGCTAAGATGAAAAAATACGCTGGCATGCTTGCCAGAGTCACACGTTGCGAATGGGGCCTGAAAAGGCGCACACTTGCTATCCTTTATAAAGCAGCCATTATCCCGGCAATCGCATACGCCTCCGGTGTCTGGTTCCACAAAGCCTCAACAGCGGTAAACCGCAGACGACTGGATATCATACATAGACCCATCCTATTGACCCTCACCCGAGCATGCAAGACAGTCTCTACTCATGCACTACAAGTGATCACGGGCGCTCTCCCTCTTGATCTTGAGGTGATTCGCAATGGCATGCTTCAGCAACTCAGACGTGGCAAAGTCACAACCTTCCAGGACCACACTACGGACCTGGCTAATAACTGTAAAGTTGAGAAATACAGGCTGCAAACGTACTTGACATCGATATGGCAACAACGCTGGACGATTTCTGACAAAGGAGACATCACGCGAAGGTTCTTTCCAAACCTGCAAAAGGTGTACCCAAAATATCCGACATGGCTCTGCCCTGGTCTCCACGTCACCTACCTTCTCACAGGACATGGAGCTATCCGCCACAAGCTAAACCTCTTTGGACTGACAGATAACCCAGCCTGCACATGTGGTTCCCTCGAGACCTGGGACCACCTGCTACACGAGTGTGAACTGTACGAAGATCTGCGTGGACACCTCATCACACGAGTCCAGTTCAACCCCAAAAATCAGGAGCACTACCTACTGGAGGACGAGGGAACCTACAATGCCTTAACCAACTTTGCTCAGTGCCTCTTTGTAAGACGCCAGACTCTTCCTTTGCCGGAAAATCTAGGACAACTAGGATAAATACAACAACAATCACAACAAATGATGAACCAAAATAAAACTGGACTGTGCCTGAACTGCACTCTCCCAAATACTGACCGATGGAGGACACCGATTCCATTTGAGAACTGTTAACCAAACGCATTGACTACAATCGGACCTTCGGGAGTCCACCCTGACTGTGACTGAAGCCTATCCTACTGAATATCCACCAGTGGATGGACCTGGATCCCACGAGTACCTACTTAATAAAAGACCAAGCATGATCTGCACAAATGTCATACAGACCTGGACTAAAAACCTGGACAGAGATATCTTCACTCCACTCCTGGGAATACCAAATCGGGCAGCCTTGACGCCTTGGCGCCCGACTGAAGCCACCCCACATGTATGCCCTGTTGGCGAATAGGCCAGCTCCCTTGCCTGGCCTACTTTCTACCCTTCCCTGGCGGGGGATGAGGGGACAGCCCTGCTGTCACCTCCCCTTCTCGCCACCCCTTCTTTTCCTTCTGGTGGGGCATGGGCATGCCCACTGTAAACTGGAGTTGTCTTCCCTATCGGCTCCATACTTCTATCTATCTCCCCCCCAGTCTTCAGTCTCCCTCCACACTCTACCTTCACGCTAGTGAACGACCCACACAATCTAAATTCCACAACTGAAAATCAATTTCGCCCAACATTTCTTTTGACCTCCTAGCACTTCCTCCTCAACGTGATCACATTTTTATTTATTTATTTTTTATTTTTTTATTTATTTTTATTTTTTTTTTTTAGGTCCTAGCCACTGAAATCTCAGGAAATTAGGTGGCAGGACCTGCCAGAGTGAACTATATTCAAGTGGATACCTGGTCTGCCTCCACGGGGCGAAAGTGGGGCAACGTCGGGCCTCAGTAGAGGTCTGGCGGCTAAATGACCAGATGAACAACGGTACAAGGCATCACACATATACAAAGTCCATACACTTTTAAATCTCTGGCTTTTCCAGTAAACTGGTTCACATACAATGTAACCTACGCGGAGATGGGGGAAACCCCTGGTGCCGCTTGACCCTAAACACACTTTACACCAATCAAATGCCGGACCAAGCGGGGAGCCCGTCCTCCTTCCATTCTACAGAACATACTTGGGTTCGAATCCCGTGAATGATGCGAGGAATTTTTATGGACTTTTTTCATAAAGTGATTGAGTTAGTAGGTCTGAGTTGACGGTCGTGTGGTTTGCTTTTTTTTTTATCCAGGAAATTTGGGATTTTCGAGAAGCAAAAAAAAAAACAGGGAAATCGACCAAAGAACACACGCAATTTGCAGAATTGTATGCGTTCTGCTGTCGAATCAAAATATATACGGCACAAAACCCAACAACTCATTTTCACAGGACAGTCCATTAAGCATGAATGCCCATACTCTATACCCCATTACCGTCTACCAATCCTACCAAATTTGCATCGCATTTGCACGCTTTTTACATGTTCGCATGAAGATTTTTATAGGTCAATGGATAAAAAATTTAAATTATTAGGAAAAATGATAAGGGATCTGTTAAACAGACAACAATCTATTGAAACAAACGCCTATCCCAGTGCATCACAATAACTCGACTTTGACTACGAACATTTTGGTAAATTTTAAATGTTTAATAATTCGCAGTTAAAGAGTTTTAATTAATTTGTAATTTATTTTCATATTTCTGACTAGACAGTTTTAATACATTTACGAATATTCTGTTTTATGTTTTATATGCATTCAGTTTTTTTTATATTATATATATCTATAATGCTACTAAAAGTTTGGTGAAATGTGGTTTTCCAGTGAAAGGTTAATATTATATTGGTTCAATAAAAAAACTATAAACTCCAGAAAACTCTGGTTCATAGCAAATATTAACTGATGATTCTTAGATTTGGTTAACTTGGCGGTAATTATAAAAAAACGGATTTCATTTTGATAAAATTTGCACATCAATGTACACGAATGATTTGCTTTGTATCAATGAGTCTGTTGGGGGGGGGCGATTTTTTTGTTCTTTTTTTTTCTTTTCTTTATTATTATACATTTAACTCGGGTTTTCTTAGGTGCCCTCACACCTACAAGACCCCACCCACTCTTTGCTACCTGACTGCTATACTCTGCAAATATCACAGAAGATTCTCAAGCTCTTGAGGATAATTTCCATTGATTCCCCTTAATCAGAGACCAGGACTCTCTCGCCTAATTGCGGGAGAGCAAGCTCCTAACGAGGCAAGCAAGGCGTGTGTTGATTAGACTAACACGAGTCAAGTGAAAACAAAACATGAAATTTATTACATATACAATTTAATAAAAGAAACATACAGTGCTAATATACAATGTTGACTCAGAGATACCTTGCATAATCATTCTAATTACAGTTTTCATTCACTAGATAATCTGAGTTTACCATTATATGAAAACACCTGATTCATTCTTCTTGCTCTAACTAACTCTTAACACTTATACATTCACTATACTTATTTCATTACTCCTAGATACAATTCCGTTTCTTAAATTAACAATCAAATATACTACTTTCATCATTATGCTCGGTGTTCTTCCCACTCTGTTACAATATGCTTGTAGACCAGTCTGAGACTTTCCTAAAGTCTCTACTTGTCACTAGTCATTCAGATAAACCAACCATCTTCATCAATAAAACATTACATTCAGAGTTTCTCATACAACTTACTTGTCGATAACTTTAAAACATATTCAGAATCTATCTTTGTAAGTTTACTACCCTTCCTAACACATATCTGTTATACAAATCTCATCTACTATTCATTCCTTAGTTTCCTTTCCATTATACACTAACCCATTTTAACATAATAAACTCTGTTAGTATTTCTACTTCAGAGATAAATTTTCTTTCTTTACTTTCTAGTACTACCCCCCCTTTCATTAATTATTATACTATTTCACTAACAGTCCTTCTTGCTAACTTAGTGTACTTAATATATTGCTCACCTACTTCTATCTCTTTCTTTCCTTTCCAGGGAGGTTTCAGGCTATCTTAGGCTATCTTCTATGGCTCTCCTTCATATGCTTTCGCTTGAATCAGATCCACATAATTTTCCGGAACTCTTGGCTGCATGGGTCTGGTGTCCTCTCCTGTTTGAATCTGCAACTCTTCCTTTACTAAAGATCATTCTAATGCATCTTGCTCCAAGAGGTCACTTTTCCTGGCACGCTTAACTGTCCTTCATGACTCCTTTTCCTTATCATCCTTGGCCTTCCCGTTATTTCTACTTTTAACTATTTTTTCCATTTCAGTCTAGGCCCCTTTCTATCACTCCCTACATTTCTAACACTGCCCGACTTATTTTATTTTTCTCTCCTCCGACTTTTCCTCTTTCCCCCCTCCCTCCAAACTCCTTCTCTTGTTTTTCCGAGAGACGACTCTTTTCTGTCCTGCGCTCTCTCTTTTTGTTTCCCTGAATTCCATACCGCCACTATTTACTGGCCAGCCTCCGTTCGGGACTTCAACCAACCCTTTCTATTTAAATTTTTGGTTCCGTTTCATTCGCTAATATCATTTTCCCATACTGTCCCTTTAGCGTGGGATCCAACCTCCTTTTTGAATATCTTTATTTTTCTTCCCAGGCAGTATGCCCCTTTGATGTTGACCGGCCACCTCCACAAACACTCAATTTTCCTTTTCGCACCTTGCCTTCCAGACGCCAGTCTTAATATGAAACCGAACATTTGACATGTACCTACTTCCTGTTTAGTCTGACGGTGTCACGATCATAGGAACCGCTACGACTAATCCGGTCTCCCGTCCTATTGTTTGCTCCCGAGCAACCCTTTTCACGCCTATTCACAAATGACTCCCGCTACCTATTCCTGCTGTCCCTCTTTGTTTCGTGTGCATTCGGAGGTGAAAGTTTATCCGTCTGCTACTAGTTATTCCCAAGCTTACCCCATCCCTTCATTTAATTTTCTCCTGATTTAATCTCACCTTGCGAAAAACCCACTATCTTTATTTTATTAAATTTGTAACATCTTTCAATATCACTATATCTAACGGTTTTTTCTATTCAATCTCTTACTTTGCGAAAGACAACCCCGCTATCGTCATTTAAATTAACTTGTAAGATCTTACATCTTACAAGTCTATCTATTATTTAGTCATCGCAGTAGTACAGTGGTATCGTAACCGTCCTCCCACACGAGGTGGAAAAGGTCAGTGTTCCAATCCCGTCGATGACGCAAGGAACTTTAATGGGCTTTTGTCATTCCGTGGCTGAGTTAGTCGGTCTGAGGCGTAGATAGCAAGTTTTTTTTTTTCCCCGGAAACGGAGGTCTCGTCCAACAGAACATGCAATTTGCATCCAGAAATACGGGTTTATGTAGTAATTTACGGGGAACCCTAATATAATAATTTTGTTATCTATTTTTTATCTTTGATGGGGATATTTAATCTAATACATTTACTTTTTTTTGCAGGACGAAATATGTGCCTTGATCAGAGAGCTTGAAACCTGCGGTGGAAGCCCATGTAATCTTTGGGATCTCATGATTCCCAGTGCCTGTAATAACGTTGCTTCCATGATTTTCGGACGGCAGTTGGAAGAAGCAAAAATTAAATTTATCAGCAATATATTTGCTACTGTAGGCGACTTAATGCAGCCATTTGATGTTCCGACTTTCTTTTTGTGGCTGAGGCCTATGATTGTGTCCGTAGCAAGATTTCTGCCGGCAATGAAAGTTATTAATGAATTTGATCGTATTTCTCAGTAAGAAATTTTTGGTACTTCTACTTTTGATGTAATTTTTTATTTTATCATTATTCAATAAAGAATTCACTGTACTAATCTGCACGTACACTACCATCCAACAAGTCAGTACGTCGGTCACTATCGCCCATTTCAATAGTGTGCGGTCCTCCTTTGTCCCTTATGACACCTTCCTAGGTAGACGTTCCACAAGCGAACGATAGACAACACCGGGCATAGTCGTTCATTCTTCCTGCAGAATAGTGATCATTTGCGCTACCAACTCTCACCCCACGTTCAAATTCACTATATTTTATTTATTTTTTTATTTTTATTTTATTAATAAAAAGATACACAACAGGTAACCATTAACAGTGTATCTGAGATCAGATCAATAAACATAATAACAATAATGTGAAATCCTACAGGACGATAAACATTGATACAAATTCAAACAATAAAGCATATGTACAAAAGAGGATTGTATTAAGTTAAGTTACCGGTAAAACAAGTAATAATTAATCCGTTAGAGAATAGAAAAATAATATAACAAATAATAAGCTACAATAATTAGATGTGAGCTAGTCACTTTGCAGTTTAAGTGAAGAGGCAAACTTGTGGATGGAGTTCATCAGTGATTGGGAGTTGTCAAAGAAGTCAATGCGAGAGTCATTTGCTAATTTGCTGATTCTGTTCAGTGGACTGAACTTCATTAAGTCCGTGTTGGCAGAGTCAAGGCGAAACGGTGTAAGGTTCCTGACTTGTCTACAGGGAGCATTGAAGTTTATTTTACTCAGGATATCAGATGCTTCATAAATTCCAGTGATTACTTTGGCTAGGAGGGCGATGTCAGCAGTAACTCTTCTAGTGCACAGAGGCCTTAGATGAAAGTAATCACACAGCGATTCATAATACACTGAGTGATAGAATAGAGGATTGAGGTACGTAAGGTAACGGATAAAGTTTTTTTGGACTGCTTCAATTTTGTTAGTTAAAGTCTTTGTGTGAGGATTCCAGATGGGTGAACTGAATTCAAGGATTGGCAGTACAATAGTTTTATAAAGGATAACCGCATATCTGTAGTTTTTGAATGTATGTGTATGTGTTCCGTTTGATGAATCCCAGTGTTTTGAATGCTTTGCTGGTGATTTTAAGGACATGGGCATCGAATTTAGCACTGCTGGAAAAGAGAATCCCTAAGTCGTTAACTTGGTCACACCTTTCGATGATCACAGAGTTAATACTATACTCCGTATTCATTAGTTGCGGAGATCTGCAAGATGAGAAAGAGATAACTTTGCACTTCGAGGGGTTAGCAGACAAGCCATTCAGAGATAGCCACAGAGAGAATTTATTGAGAGCACATTGAAGTTGTTGAGAATCGGTAGTCTCCTTCACTGCTGAGTAGATCTTAAGATCATCTGCATAGAGAGCAACTTGAACATTGGAGGTGTAGATGAAAGAAGGAAGATCATTTACGAAAACAATGAAGAGAAGAGGACCTAAGGGAGAGCCTTGTGGTACTCCGCTTAGTGGTATAAAACAGTCTGAGTTCACTTGATCGATGATAACGCTCAAGGAGCGATGCGTAATATAGCTGCGTAGCCATGAGAGCAAAGGGTCACGGATGCCATACAGCTTAAGTTTTTCCAGAAGTTGTTCGTGCGGGACTTTATCAAATGCCTTGGACATGTCTGTGTAGACTGCATCAACTTGTAGGTGGTTATCAAGAGCTTCCAAGGTGTATTGCCAGAAAGGAAGTAAATTTGTGACTACTGACTTGCCACTGCAGAAACCATGTTGATTCTGATCGATAAAAGGCTTGAAGAATTCGAAGAGATGTTTGTGCACTGCTGTGTCGAAGAGTTTAGCCAGGCTGTTTTGCAAGGTTATGGGTCTGTAATCGCATACGTCATTTTTATCACCTTTTTTGAAAATAGGAAAATAGGAATATGAGTGTTCCATGGTCGAAATCGGACTCTGTTCCAACTTTTAATCCATATCCGTGAACCATTCTCGAACAGACCCTCGGAAGTATATTATTGGTCATGTATATATACACTTTTTGTTTCAGGAATCTATTACCCAGATTAAATAATCCAATAAGTCCAAAGAGATCCTCAAACTTCTTGAATATCGTCACTATTTTAGCTCAAGGTGCTGCCATTGGGTTTACCTACTGTCACACAAGAAAACCCATAGAACACTGTCATTACATACATTGTGCCATACTGTGTAGTTCCTGATTTTCCCCCATGGGTTTTCGTCAGGTTGCCAGTGTTGGTCGCTTTGTCAATCAGATAGGACAATCCGTCTTGTCCACAAGTGTTATGTACGCCTCGTGACCGGTATTGCTACCAAGTACACAGGGTGGTTGTTGACATGTCTAGTCAAGGAACTCTGACTATCCTGCAGGTGTTTTATTATTAAAAATAAACATTCTTTTGATGAAAATAAATTGTATTGTATTATTATTAATTTCAAAAAAAAAAACTACAGTTCTAAGACGGCTGCGCACGACTTCAGATATTCAAATAACCGTGTTGGGAAGGTTAACATACATAACCTTGTCGCGTATGTCAACTGTCACAGCTTGCTGCATCGTAGTCCTACGTGCACTGATATGTATGCAATGAACTGGAACTTAATTGTCAGACCTTGCAAATTATAAGTCATATGAGTGCATTTATATATAAATCTATGACTTTTAAAATTAGAATTTCATTTATTTAATTTTATCTGCCTACTTTACTCATCACGGAGTTGTTGTTGTGGTATTTTCTGGCGCAAAAGCTACTTAGGCCACATTGCGCCTCCTCACAGAGCTACATCCCTCAGTTTACATTAACTCTATGTTGAAAAGCATACGTAAACTGTTTCATGAGAAATATGAATGAAATATATTTTATTTAAATGTAGTCTGGTGTGAAATGTATATATTTCAATTTGCATTATTGTAATCTAATTTTTGGATAATAAGTTGTAAGGAGAAGATGAATTTATTGTTTAACGCAATGATTTAGACAAAGTTGTTCGATTTTTCGACCAGAGAGAAGAGACTCGTATGTATTTTAGTTCCTTCACAGTGGGCCATATTACTGATATTACCCTTGAAGCATGGACCTATGATACTCGCCTTCCTGGTAATACATCGAGTAATTCGGTTGTAATGACACTCTTAGATTTATCTATTTGCATCTATATGTTACTTCAAGAGATGTTGGAATCCAGGATTGTCTACTCCTATTAATGAGAGCTAGAGAGAATAATTGCCCTCGCAACAAACATACCATGGATCAAACATTCATGTAGGTCAGGACTATCGAACTAGGCGATCTTGCATGTTTGGACTCGCATTTCCGCAACTATCATCGAGCACTTATTTCATAATGCACATTATGTAAATAATAATATTTATATTTTGAATTTTGGTCAAATTCAGCAGAAAATAAGTATCAAATAAATGTTTCTAGAACCGTTTTCCTAGATTTACTAGAAAAAAAATAGTTTTCTCAAGTGCTAAATGCTTTGTTTCCTATTTATTTCAGAAATGAAGTTGACTATCATAAAAAGAACCTGGATCCAAATAATGTAGGCAGTTACGTCGAAGGATATCTGATTGAAATGGCGAAGAGAAGAGACGACCCCAACAGCTCTTTTACAGGTAAATCACCATTAGCAGATATAATCTCTATATTTATGTTTAAACACCGAGAAAGAATAAATGCGGACGTAATTCTCCTGCCTATTGAGTTTTGATTTTGGGAAACAGATGATAGACTAAATTCAAGGAATCTTTATGGTTCAGTGTGCTCTGCAGCTGATGTTTGCTTTACTCGAAGCTTCTGTGGTAGAAAGAGTGCTCAGTGCCTTTCCATTTGTGGTTTGCGAAAGCAAAAATATTCGGATGACACTAAGTTGTAAAGAATTGCTCTAAAAATCTTCGACAAGACATTTGTTTTAAATATTTGTGCACCTTTACGGTGGAAAGCATTAATTTTGGGGATAAAAACTTCTCGCTTTGAAAGATATATAGAATTTTTGTACAAATAGTTTTGAAGCATTGTTCATATAAACAGCCTACTGCATAGGTCGCCCCATTCACAAGATCTCAATCTAATTGAGCATCTGTCGGATGAGATGGAATGGGACGACCTCTTGGGATTCGCAATCATCAAATTTTCTGCAAAAATTGAAGAAGCACGTTCAACATAGACGAGCATCCATTTGGCACGCTGTAGAAACCCTTATTGCGTTCATGCCACTGAGAATCCATGCTGTTCTAATAACTGAAGGAGATCTAATCGCTATTAGGTAGGTGGGCCAATAAAGTGGTCACCCAATGCATTTTCCTGTTTTTTCTCTTACGTTCTGTATATCGGTCTTCTTTCAACCAGGAAAATAAATCAAACTGTTCAGAATATAACTTTGAAAACTTAACACGTATTGTATGTTCTGAATACGAAATTTATTTATTTACACACATTATAACAATTCGGGTATTTCTTTGCAATTTAAACAGCAATTGTTATGTAACTATGTACACTTTATATACTTCACTTAGGAAAACAATATAAGAAAATCACTTTTCAAAGAATGCCATCTATACAAGTTTGGTTTAGGTGACATTATATATATATATATATATATATATATATATATATATATATATATATATATATATATATATATATATACATACATCTTTTTTTTTCACCCAGAAACGACGCTCGCAGGAAATGTGTCAGCATTTTTTGGAGCAGGGACCGATACTACATCCACAACGGTTACCTGGAGCATGTTAATAATGGCAACATATACTGATATTCAGCGACGTGTCCAAGCAGAAATAGATGAAATCGTTGGTAAAGAAAGGATGCCATCATGGGATGACCGCCTTCGCCTTCCCTACACTCAAGCCACACTACTCGAAGTTTCCAGATGGCAAACAATTGTGCCACTGAATTTGCAAAGGGCGTAAGTACTGGTTTTTCAAATCTATGATTATTTAATATATGGTGATTATTTTGCATAAAGAACGAGACGAGACTACGCATAACACTCACTACTGAACGAAATGGAAAAGAAACGCCTCTCCACATACATCCAGCAGGCCTGGCAGGCATCAACTAAAGGAGAAATTACCAGGAAACTTATACCCAACATACAAGTGGTTTACCTCAACTATCCTCCTTGAATCTCCCCGGTTCTTCATACCTCCTATCTGCTTACTGGACATGGGGCAATAAGGGATAAACTACAAGGCTTCGGACTCACCGACACCCTTCTGTGCTACTGTGGCCAGCGTAACAATGTACAACTGCTGCCTGTACGAAGATCTCCGCTGCCGACTTATGACGCACTTCCACCTGTCACTGCAAGACCAGGAACATCTCGTCCTAATCGAAGAGGACATCTACAAAGCATTTACCCAGTTCGCCCAGCACCTTTTCACAAGACATGTCATACCCACAGCCACAACTGCAATAATAACCGATCAATCCTGCATCACTGGACTCTGGCAAACCACCAGCGAACAGCAAGCCTCTCCCTGCCTACAAATCGTCCCCGATCTCAAACCTCAACAGAAACAACCTCACAGACTTACACCATGGACAGGAGTCAACCCTTAGCACGTACAAAAATCCTGGATAAGACATCCCATGAATGAATATCCACAAATCCTGGACGGGACACCATCCCATGAAAGACCTCCCATCAACCCTGGATGGGACATCAATCATCGACGGGACGTTAACCAAAGAAATACTGTCCTAAAGTTCTGGACGGGACACCATCCCATGATGACTTCTTCAGCTCGCTATATGCCTCTTGGCGATCTGAGCTGGGTGCCCTTGCTTGGCTCACTTTCACTCCTTTTCCCTGGTGGTGGTGGGGGCGGAGGAGACTGCATCTACGTCTCCTCCCCTCGCCGCCGCTCCTCTTTCTCCTCCCCGTGGGGCATTTGGGATGCCTTCTCTATTGTCCTTATATTTCTGACTTTTCCCCTAGCCTTCAGTCTCTCTCTCCCCCACTCTGCCTTCACACAAGCGTACGTCCCACACAGTGGAAATTAGAAATATCCAAATTCAAATCGCTCACGACCCTTTCGGCCTAGCAAAATTCTAACGTAATTCTCCCCTTTTATATATTTTTTTAGGTCCTATCCACTGAAATCTCGGGAAAGTAGGTGGTAGGGCCTGCCAGAGTACCATTTAAAATACTGGTGTACCTGGTTCGCCTCCACGGGGCCTAGTGTGCGCAACGGTGGGCCTAATAGGGGTCCAAGCTAAATGACCAGATGAACAACGCTACACGAAACTACACATGTACAAAATCCATACACCTTTAAACCTTTGGCATTGACAGTGTCCTGTTTTACACCGACAATGTATACTACGCGGAGATGGGGGAACCCCTGGTGCAGTTTGTCCCTAAACACGCTTTACACTTTAGTGAACGGGTTAGTATCGTTTCACCGATGCCAGTTATCGACTTCGGTAGTTCACTACGAACAAAATATGGTGCAAAGGCACTAATCTGTTCACTAATAGTTATTGAATGAAGTGTAATTTGGGTGGAGAGAGTATTTATTAGTAGCAGTTAAGTTTCCGTGTTTTCTTTAGATTTTCTCTTTCGATTTGATATAATTTCTTAATGATTTTTTATTAAGAAATCTGTTTTACGTTACTGTTGTTCAAAGGGACACTTCATGAAAGGCTGCACTCAGAATTTCAGCCCAACCAGTAATCACTTCGCATGATTTAAATTTCAAGAGGAAGCGCTTTTGGTATCTTTTTTCATCCCCAACACAAAACGGAAAGTACTCATTTCGCCTAGGCTAAATTTTTGAATTATGTAGGCTCTTCCATCAGAGAGTGAATAGTAACAAGATGTTGGTCCATAATCTCGCCCGTTAAATAAATTTCTGTGAGATAATTTCTAAGCAAATACAGTATATAAAACAGTTTTATATGTATTTTATAGTGTTAGTTTACTAAATTTCTGTTCATATTTTTTAATGTCGATTTTTATTACAAAACTTACTGCAATACGTTTCACTATTGCGGGTAGTTTCGTATGCCTCAAAAATTGGGAACATTTCTTCAAGACTTCCTCCGTAAATGTGTTCTTTATTTAAGGTGCCTTGAAAATTGCTACAATTATTTAAATTAAAAATAGAACATCTGAGCGTACCGCAGTACATCACTGAAAAGACATTTCATCATAAAAGATTTCAGTGCGAGGGCACATCACTTCTCGATATAGTCACCTATCACACTCAAACTTTGGTCTCACCAGGCCACGAGTGAAGTCATATCTCTATCGTAAAATTCAGACATTCTGATTGAACCAATTTTAAAAGGACTGCTTAAATTCATCGCCATCACCAAATCGGTTTTCCTGCCAGATATCCTTTCAAAGGCTGCGACAAATGAAATTACCTGGCATCCTTGCCACTTTAAGTCTGCAGCATATTGTACCAAAAACAGACCTATTTCTTAACTTTGTCCACACAGAAATTGCTGAATTATTTATGAGGGATTTGTCCATTTTCATGCAGAAATCTCCACAAATTTGCTCACGTTTCTTTTCTTTTCTTTTCTTCACGCTACAGGATGCTAGACATATTTTTTGACATTAAGTAACTATGAAAACGGAGTATGTGTTTGTATTGCACAACGTTTCACTAACAAGGAAGACATGGTTTCTTGCCATTTTTATTTATTTAAAGCAGTTCATGATATCCCACAGGGAATATGTCGTACATTACCAGTAGGGTTTCTTTTTTAAAATAAAGTTCACTGAGACGGTTACATTATTAAATTACCTCAGCGCTACAGGTTTAGATAATAATACATAATGTACAATATATTAAGCATACATAAACAGATGTAATATTAATTTCAATTAAAAGGAAAATATATATGTGTGCTTAGTAGTAGATGGAACTCCTTGTGCTCAATGTCAATCTGGTAGGTACTAGGCAGGAATATACATACGCGATGTATTAACTCAGTCTGGAGGCTTCATCTGAAAAAGACATTGAGCTTCTTGAAAGGGTCCGACAAAGGGCAAGTCGCATGATGAGATCGGTAAAAGAGCGACCTTATGAGGAAACACTTCGATTGTGTTGGCTACAGAGTTTGGCAACTAGTCACCTTAGACGGATTGAGGTTAATAAGGCTCCGAGAGGATTATTAAAATTAATGAAAGCGGAATTTTCACTGTTATAAAGAATTACCCAGAAACTGGGGGTTTTCTTCCAGCAAAACAGGCAAATCGACCAGAGAATTAACGCAATTTACAGACATAACATATACTGAGTGATCACTGAATTATGACCACATACTTATTATTTCGTAGGTCCTCCTTTTGCCCTCAGTACAGCAGCTATCCGCCGTTTGCATTGATTCAACAAGATGTCGGAAGCGTTCTGGAGGTATGGCCAACCACGCTGTGTGTGATGGGGTCAGTAATGCACGTATGGAGATGATTGGTGCATCCAGACGCCTGATATGCCTTCCCATAGTGTCCCACAAGTGCTCCATGAAATTGATATCGGAGGAGTTCGGAGGCAAATCGATATGCTGGACGTCAGAACTGTGTTCCTCAAACCATTCCTGCACAACGAGTGTCCGATGGCTCGCCGCATTGTCATTTTGGAAGACACCATCGCCATTCGGGAAAAAAGTGTAACATAGCGGAATGTACACTATCAGCAAGCAGTTGACGAAAGCGGAGACCACTGAAACGTTGTTCCACATGCACCAGGGGTACAAGTTCCTGCCAGTGAAAGATGCTCCACACCATAGAACAGCCTCCACGGGCCTGCACTTTTGATACCATGCATGATGGATCAAGGGCCTTATGTTGTTGACGCCAAATCCGTACACGACCATCCAAGGTGTGGAGTAAATAACGTGACTCATCCGACCAGCACACCTTACATTCTTCTAATGTCCAATTTGCATGCGCATTGCACCAGGCAAGTTTTTTACGCCGATGAACCTTGGTTAGGAGAGGATGCCGCAGGAATTGTCTGCTGGTATAGCCCATACGTGGGACGGGTGATCATGCCAGATATTGTTCCGGGTTCGCCCATCTTGTATACGGTAGTCAACTCTTCAACAGTGCTGAGCCTGTTCGCATGTACGAGTCGTCGGACCCGGTGCTCACCTCTAACATCAACCTTTCGCTGACCTTTGCAATTTTGCCGTGGAGTCGTTGTTTGACCATTTTGACGCCAGTCCTGGTACACTTTAACTACGGCAGCTCTCGAATACTCCACCAGTTCAGTCGTTCGTAAATCGAGGCTTCAGCTCGTCGAGCACCCACAATCTGTCCTTTATCAAAATTGGATAAATCCTTCCTTTTACCCATCACGCTCGGATTTTTGCTACTTACTAAACCACTGACACCTTATCTATGCTACATAGGTAGACTAACTCACGCATTCTCGCACCTCACGTGGTCAACGGGTCGCATTCAGTTTTCATAGGGGTGGTCATAATTCAGTGATCACTCAGTGTATAAACGTGTATATGTTAGAAATTACGGGTGGCCCTAATATAATAATTTAAAATTTGTTAAAAAGAATTCCAAAACTAGGGCCATAATTAAAATTACAGTTAAACAGGTTTAGATTATATTGTAGAAAGTTTTCTTTTAGCCAGCGAGTTGTTGATTACTTTTTTTTTTGTTAGTTCTTTGCGCATCGGCTTCTGTGGCCATAATGCACCTCCCAAAATTTTTGCATTTTACTCTGATCCAAGCCCGAGGCGGGATTCGAGCCCCGCGACCTTTGGGTTACCAGGCAGGCACTTTACCCACCTGGCTAGCCCAGTCGGCTGTTGATTACTGGAGCAAGTTGTCTTCGCAGGCCGGTGAGGCTCAGAGTTTGAATGAATTCAAAGGTCAACTGGATAGTTACCTACGTGAGGAGGGAAGCGCTTAATTTGCATTTTCTTATTTGTTTGTTTTTGTTATTTTTTCCCGGTGCATCAAAAGCCTGCGACTTCCTTGAACTGTAGGGCCAATACCAGTAATAATACTAATTTATAATTATTATTAATATCCTTTTATTTCCACATCAGTGGACATCCCTGGAACAGCCTGGTTCGGCTAGAAGGGTGTACATTATGCAAATTCCAGTTGATTACATTCATTGGAATTGCAAGAGATTAAAACAAATTGCAAATATAACAAGGTAAAAATCAATGCATAAAATAATAAACAAAGAATAAATAAATAACAAACAATAAACACGGTGGTGAATCCAGGAAAGCCCTTTGCAAGGATTCTTTTCACATAGCGCTTATTGTTCATGTTTATAGAGTTCTTTCGCTATGTCCTGTCTATAGCACTTCGAGTTGCAGAAAGATAAGGCATCAATTCCCAGGGAGTTATACATTCCGAACGTATTTGCCGGGTGAACACTGACCTAAGCTATTGCACATTTTGCAGACAAAATTGTAGACAGTGTTGAAATGCACCGGGTTCTTTGTTAGGTCCGCGGGTTTGCAGAAACATCCAAGATATCAGGGGAATCGTTGCAAATATCATTGGTTTAATGTGATCAGCAGTAACTACCATAGATATTTCTATGTGACAAAAATTAGTATATTTCATTTTAAACTCAACATAACCCTTAAACAGAGGACAATTAATGGTTACTTTATGTTGCGTTCAGTTTACATGGCCGACCGGGCTAGCCGAGTGGGTAAAGTACCTGCCCGGCAACCCAAAGGTCGCGGGTTCGATTCCGCCTCGGGCTTGGATCAAAGTACTGCAAAAACCTTGGGAGGTGCAATATGGCCACAGAAGCCGATGCGCCAACAACTACCAAATCAAAAAAAAAAAAAAAAAAATCAGTTTACATGACTTGAGTAATCCAAAGAACATTCTATTATTTATGATATAATCTGCTTATGTTAATTTCAGATCCACAAAAAATAACAGTAAACTTGAAACTATATGTATAGAGCATGATATTTCGGAATAAACATCCCCAAAGAAAGCCATATGTACAGTAAAAATGTGATAACTCCTTACTAAATCTGATTTCTGACGTTTAAAATTCTGTTTTATATCGCACCATTCCCCAACGTTTTGATATAACTTTAATCAAAGCGATTATGATTTGACAATTAAACACATTTATTGAGGTAATGTAACATTATGCAATAGAAAGCACATATCTTGCACTACTTTTCCACATAGTCACCGAGTTGGTGTAAACACTTCTCGGAACGTGCTCCTAAACGTTCGATTCCTTGGTGATAGAAATACACTCCTTGGTCATTCGGCCACCATCGAACTGCTGTTTGCACCTGCTCATCGTTTGCAATTCGTTGTCACTCTAGATATTCTGTCAGCATGCCGAAGATATGATAGTCACAAGGCAAAATATTGGGACTGTACGGCGGATGTTGCCATACCTCCCATTCAAACCTTTGCAGCAAGTGCCCTGTTGTGCGTTCATTGTGTGGCGTTGTCCTGAACGAGAACAACACATTTGCTTAACTTTCCAGGCCGTTTCATGGCTGTTCGCAAAGACCACAACGTTTGGCAGTATGAGCATTGATTGTTGTTCGTGTGTCGTTTCGCCCACAATAAATGTACTGCTCCGCGTACATCGAACTTGGAGGAACATTATAGATGACGTGCCATTATGAACGCGTGCTCCTTCACAACTGTTACCGCTACGTAAACTAAAGTCACCTACCAGGGCGCGCACGATATGAACTCCATTCCACGCAGGCGCCACATTTGTTGCCCAATCATACCAAGAGATGGCGGCAGGTGTAATTTCTTTTTTTAAAGACCCCTCATAGAAGGTCGCGTTACCCCCACTGAATATCTTTCTGTCGTTTCGTACAAACTAAAATGCTTCATTTTTACACATATTACGAGGCATTTCTTCAAGACGATAACGGAACTATCCACCATGCAAAAATTGTATCTGAATGGTTCGAGAAACATTTCCACGATTTTCATCTATCCAGGCCAATTAATTCTCCAGATATGTATCCAAGTGAGAATTTCTGGATATGCTGGAATGATTACTTCGGCTTAACAGTTCTCTACCCACCACAATACAGCATTTGGCAAATATCCTGATCTAATGAATATATTATCCACCAGAATATCTTATCCATTATGTGGCTGAAGGAGCCAGATTCCCTGAGACACCTAGTTGAATTCATACCATGAAGTGTATGTTGTAATTCAGTTAAAAGGTGGCCTAATATATATTGAATAAAAATTTTTAATATTTCGGCCAGTAATTGCATTTTATAATTTAATCACATATTTAAATTTTGTAAATTAAATTTAAATCATCATGGTGTGAGGGTTGTTAATTTAATTTTAATTAATATCAATAATAGCAACTGAATGCAGTTCCTGTAAAGAAGATTTGCAGGAAACGATTTGTAAAAGTTTACTTATTACTATTTCAGTCTTTTTGTTTATAACGAATAGGTTTCAAACATAACAATTTTCTGTTGCTTTTTTATAGAACATCAGGAGAGACAACCTTCGGAAATTATATCCTTCCCAAAGGAACTATGATCATTGCCAACTTTTGGGCTGTGCATCATGATCCTAAATACTGGAAGGATCCAGAAAAGTTCGTTCCAGAGAGATTTTTATCTTCCGATGGCAAAAGTATTATAAAACCAGAATATCTTATCCCGTTTTCGACAGGTAAGGCAAGGCAAGGGCTTAATCCTTCTTGATTTAAAGTATTGTAATTCTGAAAAGGCACATTAAACATTGGGAACAGTATTCAACATCACACGAATAAGTTAGAATCCCTTTACGACCTTACAATCCTTAATAATGGTTTCTGCATTAAATAGTGAACAAAATTAATTTTTACAGTTAGTCTTTAAAATGATGTGCTGGTTTGTCGTCATTGATGAATATTCTCTGCCTAATAACAAATTTTTATTCCTAGAATAAAAAAGTGTAAAAATCTTAATAGCAATTTTAAAATTTTTCAAATAATATTTCATATCATAATACCAATTAAATAATCAACTATAAGAATAAATATACTTTTAAAATATCTTTGCTGGTTATAGTATTGTTAAAATTAGCGTGCTGCAGTTACGTTGTCCCTTGCTAAAGTGTTTAGGTGGCATATTATTTATATTATAAATCATAGTTACAATTTAAAGATTTTTGCCATTACTTAAAAAAGGCATATTTGAATTATTTCAATCATTTAAAGAGCATAGGTAAATAATTTAATTATTTTATTTTCAAGGCAAACGGTCGTGTCCTGGAGAAAAAATGGGAATGGTTTCTACATTTCTGTATTTTACAACAATTCTACAAAATTTTGAAGTGAAACTACCTGAGGGAGCTACGGCGGATTTTGAAGGAAATCTTGCAATATCTTTGCTGCCAAAACCTCAAAAACTGTACTTTATAAAGAGAAAATGAAGTCTATAGAAATAAAAGAACAACACCATGAAAACTACGAATATTGTAGTTTTTTGTTTTTTAATTTTGATGTTTATTTAGTAACTTGCATTTATGCATGTATTTAGTATTTGCATGTATTTAGTATCTTGCGTAATTCATGTATATCAGCGATCATCATTAATTGAATAAATGAAAAAATACTGCCCATAAAAAAATCATGAACTTATAATAATAAACTTAGCGGTAAGATACATGAGAATATGTTGAAATAAAAATATAGATAACAACGTATCTGTTGTAAAAATAACCACTCCTGATTATACTTCATAGAACTAGAACATAATCAACAAAAGATTTTAGCTCAGGAAGAGCAGTCTTTATAAACAAACGTTCAGGAACAAAAACACCAACTATGTGAAGATTAATTAGTTTTATAGCATAAAAAATACCGGATGCTGTAATAACTAACAGTCTAATAGTGGCCGCAGAAATTGTATCACCCTCTTAAATATTAATATTTCTTTAATAACTTAATAACAGCTAAAATTATGTCATCTCAAGACACTTATTTCATCCTGTAAAACTAGTGATATTGCGTCATCATTCTTTAATATTAGGACGGTATTGCATTGTATTGTAGGCGCATTATAGCCAAAGCCGCTTATGTGCCATCAAATCACCACCACCACCACAACAACAAGCATCATGTTGTTTATAAAAGCATTCACCTGCTGCTATTTGTTTTCACTTCTTATTTAGCAAATGTATGGCATATGTTTAGTTAACTCCAAGGAAGAAAAGTGCAATTATCACTTTTGGGAGGGAGAGCTTATCTAGTTGACATGTATTTGAAAAAGTTGATTCTAACCATTCTACTGTGTCAAAGTTACCTAAAGAAGAAATGTGAGACCAAAGATGTCAAAAGTAAATCTGGAACTAGACTGAAACGAAAAAAGTATGAGGCTCAGGACAGGGTTTTGAAGCGTCTATGCCTCCGTGATCATCATGAAAGTTCAACATACCTAAAATCCATTTGGAACTGTCTAGTCAAGACTTGTGTTCATTGGTGTGAAATCATATCGACCTCGTAAGGGCCTTCTTACGAGGTCGATACGATTGGCAAAAGCTATGAATTAAACTACTTTCACTAAAGAACATGCTAATTGCAGAATTCAATAATGAGAATCTATATATTCCCTGCTGAAAGCGATAAATTTGAACGTCATCAAAATGATGTTCAAATATATCGCTACAACGTACCATAAAATAAGCTGCATGGATACTGATAATTAGTTTTATACTATTTCAGTCCCCAGTCCCAAAGACATAAGATCCGTCACTGATCAGAAAGGTCTTCTTTACGATTTTCAGGAAAGGTAGCGAATTGAATTCTCTGACAGTCGGAAAAGAATGTAACACCTAGCACAGAAACCAAAACTGTTATTTGGGCCACCCGATAACCAACTCATCTACCCATGTCTAATATCGAAGTCTGTCCATGAATTGCGCACGTTCTCTGGTCCAGTTACCTCTTTTGCTGGATGAAAACAAATTTATCCCAATGCAAATGTGTCCCGAATTTAAAAACGGGGGTCGAAAGGTGACACAAGTAATTGCAGACCTGTTAGCTTAACTTCTGTTCCGGAGAAAATAATGGGGTTACTGGTTAAAGAAGCACTGCTGGATCATCTAGAAAAAAAAACTGCAGTTATAGTTCAGACACAGCATGGGTTTCTTAAGGGGAAGTCTTTTCTGACCAATTTGATTGGCTACAATGATGTGGTCACGAAGGAACTGGATGCAAAAATAATTTTTATATCATATACTGTACTTGGATTTCAGGAAAGCTTTTGATACTGTTTCACATAGAAGAATACCTTACAAATTGGACCAGTATGGTATTTAGGACAAGTTGCTACAATGGATAAAAGGGCGGTTGAGTGTGAGAAGACAGAGTAGTAATCAATGGACACTGCTCTTCGTGTACTAATGTTATTAGCGGTGTCCGCAGGGGTCTGGGTTGGGCCCATTGTTGTTTTCTATATTTGTCAATGATATTAATGAAGGTATATCAGGCTTAATGTTGAAGTTTGCAGACGATACGAAGGTTGGTAGGGTTGTTAATGACAGTAAAGATGGTACGCTACTGCAACAGGATCTGGAAAAGTTGGGCAGATGAGCTGAGAAGTGGCAACTGAAGTTTAACATTGACAAATGCAAAGTGCTGCATACGAGTAGCAGTAACCGCAGAGTAACATACTAACTGTGCGATACTACACTCAGGGTAGTGAGAATGAAAAAGACCTGGGAAAAAGACATTGTGCAGTCAGATATGAAGTTTTATGAGTAGTGCAAACAGGCTACACGCTCATGGGGTCTTGTCAGTGATATATAGGAATTTCTCTAGCATGGATAAGGAGATGATTATTCCCTGGTATAAGTCACGCTACACCTTAAGTACTGCATACAGGTCTGGAGGCCTTATTTTAGGAAAGATATAGGGCTGCAGGAACAAGTACAGAGAAGGGCAACGAGATAAGAGAGTGGAACAAGAGGTTGCTGTTGCCAAGAAAGGCTTAAATTCTGCAAATTTCAGAGTCTGGAAACTAGTAACTTGCGAGGTGATCTGATTGAGGTGTATAAGGCCTTGACTGGTTTGAACAAGCTCAATGTTGATGGGATTGTTCCTCTTGCTCAGATTTTGCACCTGAGGGGGCATAAATTCAAACTGAGGAAAGACTTGTAGAATAGAAGTGCGGAAATTTGCCGCAAACAAACGTTGAAAACAAAGGTTGTCTTCCCACTCTGTGTTGGTCTGGAGATTATAGTTGTAAACGGGTGGTTCATCATTGTGCAACTGGTCACGTGCAAGTCTGGACCCCATATTTATGTGTTCCCGTGCTTGTACTGGTGCGAGAGGCAGGACTATCAATGGTAAAGATAGAAGGTGTTGTCTCCAGAAAAAAGATGCATTGTCCCCATTTTGAAAAAAAAAAATTGTGAGAATTTAACTCAAAAAAATTTTTTTTTTTTTGGAAACATTGTTTTTGTTACCTTTCAAAAGAACCCTTCGTGACAACACGAACGGGTTGTGTGCAATCCCGACCTGTAAGCGTGCCCGTCACTTCGTGATGGTGGGAGGGTGCCGCGATCCCCCCACGTCATCATGAACGTGACGGTCGGGGGAGAGGATGGGGAGGTACGTGCTCAGGCACCCTTGCCAACATCCAAAAAAAAGGAGACGCCACCAGGGAAGTCACTGAAGTCTGCTTAGTGTCAAAAACATGGGGATTTTCTAATGTTGACAATTTGATGTCTAGGTGGTTAGCTTTCACTAGGTGTCTTGGAAATATCCATATGGGTAAGTGCATGTGTTGTCTCCCCATGTGTTTAGCGAAAGTAAATCCAAACTTTTTTGTTACTGAGGACTCAAGGATACGAGAAGTGCATTTGTCTCTCCAGGCAGAAAATGGTACTTCGATGGAAACATCAACATGCTGGCCTTTTGCTGCAGCTGTCATAACGTTCGGGTTGACTACCTTCACGTTATTGGCATTGAGGGTCATGCCCTTGCATTTGATCACCGTTTTCGGTGATCAAATGCAAGGGCGTGATCGACAATATGATCTCCAGATAATTCATCTGAGTTGGAATGACCAACGGGTGGACTTTCGTCGCCTGGTTTTTGGGTGAACACTATACTATCCATGTTACAATATAAAAGGCAATGGCATAGAGGGGCCATAGCCTTTTAGAGCTTCATCGAGCCATAGGAAGCGACGGAAGAGCCAATGACTGCATTCCCTCGTCAGTAGGGTTCCTCCATTCCCTCGATCAGAGTGAATGCAACTTGCATTATTTCCTCTGACACTAACGTGGCCTCATGTTAGGAAAGCTCTGCAATGCTTTCCTAAATGTTACATACTTTTGTACTCGCCCTATTGTTTCTCATTATGAGCCTCCCCTACAAAGAATTCAAACGAAGATTACCAAGAGCTCGTTTAGTGGGGTTTGCCTTTATTTCATGCTTGTCTATAGCGGTACCTTCTTTACTTTTAAAATCGGAGATGCACATGTCGGGTTGAACCCCCTCGGTCTAGCCCGATGCCTCCTGTTTCATTTTTAAGGTGTCTATAATGACCAAATAACAACTTATGACTGTTTGAAATGCCAAACTTCATAGATGTCATTAATTTTATAACAGCTCTCAACTGCCAGGTAAAACTCAGGCATGCACCAGATCCCTGAAAAGCTTCGATCCTTGTGATTACAAGTGGGCGACATCTGCTTGGTACAAGAACCGCATAGTGGAAACACTAGCTTGCCATTGGAGGTTATTGGGAGGATGGGTAAGAACTGCTTCTTGGGCACTGCCACCTTTGCATTGATGACACCAAAGTATGCATTGTGACTATAATCAAAGTCGCTAAGAATGACTTTAGGGTGACCACGAAGAAATACGGCATATTTGCAAATGACGGATACAATGATCAGAAATCCACATACTGAATCCCCTTGTTATCCACCACCTAGTGGTAAAGTTTAAAACAATCAACTCTACCACCTCTGAGAGCACTATGCGGAGAAATCAATTTGTGCGTTATGAACGCTGCAACAAAATCTTTCATGGCTGTGTCATTTTTCTGTTGGCTGTCAATTTGGCATTCCCATATGGAAACCACTTCATATCCATGAGACTTAATGAAGGCCTTGCGGTCCATGGTTTCAGGGTATAGGGATCCCATCAGTTTGTTTCTTTGTGTCTGTATAGTGTTAGGCCAAAAACACTTCTTGCATCCGTGATAGTAGCATCCGTAAAACTCATAGGCAGTGCTACCACAAGCCCCATCTAATAAAAAAGGACCTACTCTAACTTCCCAACTCTGTGTTTGTGCGTATTGAATTTTAATGTTGTTCTGTTGTTCCAGCCATGAAAGCCAAGCCAACATTTTCTTACTCTGTGTGTTACTCCCTATGTATCCACGAGGTGGCAGGATAGCCATTGTGTTTGGTTCTAAAAAGCTTATGGCAAAGATTGCACCAGTGTTAGTGATGTCTTGACAGACAGGATCAACTTGCGAAACTGCTATGAAGAGAGAACGAATCTCACAACACCCTTACGTCATCTAAGGCATAAGTTATATTGGAGCACCCTGACAGCATCAGAGTATTTTCTAAAGGCCAACGAATTTTCAAACTCGTTTTGATGTATCGTTTAACGACGTCTATGCATATTTTATAAGAACTATAGAACCATATACCAGCGTTCAAATTTTTCTGCAAAGTGCTTGAAAGAGGGGGTAAAAACAGAGTTCAACGAGTACGGTTTATTCAGTATAGTAAGTTTGATAATCGATGACCTTAATAGTGCCTACACATTGAAATCTACAACGTATATATTCAGATAAAAAGCTTTGGATCTTATGTAAGTGATTGTGTTAATTTTAAAACATTTTTGTGATTTACAGGTAGATCTGTAAAATTTTATCAATAAAAAAAATTCTATCTGTATATTGTGTCTGTCAATTTCTTAGCTACTAGAAAATTAACTTTGTAATTTTTGTCCATTAATCAATAGCCTTGAACTTGGGAAGCTACTTTAGAAATGTAAAAAGCATTATATTTCAAATATAGAGTAAAATTCAAGTTGCAGATTGGACCAGTAGATGGAACCACTGTTCACAAACAGTGGTAAAAATATATATATTTAACCATCAAACACAATACAGAACACATAAAAAAAACTTTACTTTTCAGGTTTTCAATGGCAAAGTGTGTCTCTAAAACATGGGAGACAAAATTGTATCAACACTGGAAATAAAAAAAAAAAAAAAACTTTACATTTTAGAATAAGAAGAAAAAAAAATTTATATTCAGCTAGCAGAAAGGACCAATAGATGGAGCCACCATACATATCTATGGGTAAATATATATATATTTAGCCATCAAACACATAAAATAAAATAAAAATCATTAATTTCAGATTCTCACTAGAAAAATGGACTAACAATAACACAGTATTTATTTCCAAGAGTATGAACATTGTAAATAAAAATAAATAAAACTTTTTGATTCAGGTACATAGAACCAGAAGAAATAACCATTGATCGGTGCCCAGCTCTGTGAAGGACCCCACAATTCATTGCAGAATACAGGTCTCTTGACATCACACACACTTGTACCTATAACAGATACATTTACATACATTCAACCAACGTATCCCAGTGGATAAGCACCAGACAGCATGCTTGACATGGGTTCGAGCCTGGGTAAAAATAAATAAAAATAATGAAACGAAAAAACATGCAATGCAATCTAGTAAGCGAAATAAGAACTAAAACATATTTTTTTCCTCTCCACTCAACAGCCAATCACAGAGCCTGCCTCACCCAACTCAACAGCCAATCACAGATAGGTGTGGGGACAGCACAACAGCCAATAAGAGACCTCAAAAACGTCTGCCATTATGCTCGTTTGTATCACCGTCTTAACTACTAATTGATATCATGCCTGATTTTTATATACACTGAGTGGCCACTTTATTAGATGCTTAATAAAAGTAGATTTCCGCTATAGAACTAAGAACAACCTACATTCATGGCATGGAACAAAGGTTACAAAGAGCACTACAGGAATGTTGATACAAGTTGGCTTAATTGCATCCACGAGTGCTGGAAATTCGATGGTCACGGATCTTGATTCTGAAGAACTTGTTCTACTTCATCTCATGTGTTCCCAGCTGGATTGTGATCGGGTGACTGCAGAAGATACTATAAAGGCACAACACAAACATTGCAACCGTATTCTGTAAGTTTACTGTTATCATTAGTCCTCAACTGCAGCAAAGATGGATGAGACAATTTTTATGCAAGGTGGGCCTCCTCCTCATATCGCACGACCAGTACAGCAGCTTCGCCGACATCACTTTACTGCAGAAAGAGTCATTAGTCGTTTGTTTCCCATTATATGGTCACCACGTTCACCTGAACTTAAACCGTGTGATTTTCGGTGTATGGTCACCTCAATGTCTATCGAGGAAGTGTCTCTAACCTACGCACACGCATTATTATTATTATTTTTTGGTTTTTAGGAGCATTAGCAACTAAGGCCATATTGCTCCGGAATATGCGATGGTCATTCCCTGACCTTTCCGCATCCTCCATATTTGGTGGTGACGGGCTCGAACCCCGGTCTAATCAAGAAGCGTATGCTACACACTGCTGCCCCTTCCCACCTGGCTACGGAGGCGCCTGTCTCTAACCTGTCTGTCTTTAAGGATAACGTATTGCAACATGTGCAGAATATTACTGTAGATGTGTTGCATTCTGCAGTCGAGCACACTGTGCATCGAATGCAATTTCTGGTCCAGAACAATGGTAATCACATCGAAAACCAACTCCACCATCAACGACATCATCGACCATCGGAAGTAAACTGTTAGTGAGTTTGGAGTTGTGAAACCATTTCCTCTGGCAATTTAGGTCAGTTTCTTCTGTTTTTTTTGCAAAGAGCACAAATAAAAATTTGTAATTTCATTAAGGTTTGTTTTAGTTACTTATTTGTTGGTACTTTGTCATGTCTTTCCTCTTGTGCAGCGCCATACAAGTTGCCTGTCGGCGCGCAATGCGACGCCCAAGGGCATCCCACACACGTTCGATCGGATTTAAATCTACTGATCGAGCTGGCCACGGCAATCGTTGGATATCATCAGTTTGAGCGCTATGTGCAGTGGCGTTTTCGTACATGAAAAGAAAATCTGGGCCAACCGTACCCCGAAAAGGAAACACCCTTTTTACTGTAAATGTTCCTTTCTCTGATGTTGTAGGGACAGTACCGTATTCCGCTTTCATCTCCAGACACAATAACGTCTAGAATCTGTTTGTAGTCTAAAAAGGGACTGATCAGGGAAGAAAACTGTTCTGCATTTGGCAGGGCTCCAAGT
Source organism: Mastigoproctus giganteus (assembly GCF_048544385.1). NCBI lineage: Eukaryota > Metazoa > Arthropoda > Arachnida > Uropygi > Thelyphonidae > Mastigoproctus > Mastigoproctus giganteus. Next base: position 189,701,880 of record NC_143577.1, read on the forward strand.
CACATATACAAGGCACCAGTTTCGATGTGCTCTGCGATGGTTTCGGATTAATGGGATACGAACTATTGGCTTCCTTGGGTAGAATCCACTTGAATTGAGCCTTCTTACCACAGTACAGTTGGAAATGTTTTCTCCTGTGACCCCCAGAAACTTCGAGAGACAGTTTGTGGCAGGATATCCTAGGATCCGTCTTGCTGTTAGGGCCAGATAGCGGGTTGTTCTGGTTGACATAGCCTTCCGGCGATCTTGGCCAGCTTTTGTAGTAATGGTTCCTTTCTCCTGAAACTGCCTCCGGGCAGACATTGGGTGAGAGATTAAGATAACGTCTCACTTCTCCTGCGACTGTCCAGTTTCAAGTCGTCCAGCTCAAAAAATTATCTGCACGAAGATAACTTGTCATTCCAGTGAGCCATCGAAAAAAAAAGAAAAAAAAGGGAATGAAATATCGCAATCCCAGTTTTTATATTCATGCATAATTTGGATAAGTGTAAGTGTGTTTAGGATCAAGCGGCACAAGGGGTTCTCCCCATCTCCGTGTAGTTTGCACTGTGGCGTGTTACAGTATGCTGTAAATGCCAGAGATATAAAAGTGTGTGGGTCTTGAATCATTTTGTGTCGTGTACCGTTGTTCTTCTGGTCGTCTAGCCGCTGGACTGCTGTTGCGGCCCAACGTTACCCCATTACGCTCCGTCGAGGAAGACCAGGAACCCGGTAGCTTATATATACTCTGGCAGATTCTGCCACCTAATTTCCTGAGATTTCGGCGGATAGGACCAAAAAAAAAAAAAAAAAAAAACGGGGGACACTTAAGTTTAGAAAAAGACAGGAGAGGTTAATATGATTCAGGTTTCAATTTATCGTTATAAATCGTTAATTTTGATTAGTTATGTGGAGTTTACGCTGAGGTATTAGTCAGAGTAGGGGGAGAGACTAAAGACTGGGGGAAAGAAAGAAGTATAGGGTCGATAGGGAAGGCAACCCCAGGTGATCAGTAAGGCATGCCCATGCCCATGCCTTACCAGGCGAAGTATATGGTGTGACAGAGGAAGGAGGAGACAGGTGGACCATCTCCTCCTCCCCCTGCCAAGGAAAGGAAAAAAGGTGCCAGGCAAGGGAGCTGGTACAGATCGCCTTTTGGCTACATGGCAGTGAAGCTGCAGCAGTCGTAGTGTAGTCATATAAGATCATGTCCGGTAGTAGAGTCTCTTGTGGGACAGTGTTCCGTCCAGGTTGAATGTATTTGTCTTTGGCTCCCTGTCTTCGATTAGTACATTTGTCAGTTTCACTTAGGTCTCCTATTTGTTTGTACATTGGCAATGTTTCTTTGTTCCAGTGTTGGTTCGTATCATTGTAGGAAGTGCACCGTCACTATTTCTAGGCAAGACAGCTAGTATCTTTCACATAATTATCATTCCGGGTGTGTCCGAAAGGATGTTCTGATTTTTTATCTGGCTGGTCGTCTTTCACTCCTCGTGTATTGCATTTAGCGTTCTCCTTCTTGAGAAGAGTTCTTGAACGAAGTTGATCAGGGCTCTGTATTCCTCCTCTGAATCCAGTAGATGAAACTCTTGCCCTTTGGGGAGGTATCTTATACTCGTGATTAGGATGTACCTGAGATCCTCGCATTGCGGACAGTTGTACATGAGGTGTTCCAAGTTTCGATCTCCCCACATGGGTCCTCTACAGGGGCGAAGCTCAATAACTTTGCGTTGTTCCGTGTCCATTAGCAAGTACGTTGTTTGCAGCCCCGGGTAGAACCAAGTAGGCGATTTTGGATAAATGTTTCCAACCAAGTTGCTGCAAGAACTTGTGGGTGATGTCTCCTTTGGTTGTTTCTGCCCACTTGTCCTGCCGCACCTGCAGCAGGTAAGACTGAAGCCGGATCTTTTCTGCCTTGTGTTTGTTTCTGGGGTCTATTGTAAATTCCAGGAAAGTGGTGGTTATTTCCTTAGATAAGTAGTAAAGGAGTCCTGTTCTTGCGATTTCAAGATCAAGTGGAAGAACTGCTGCTATCACCTGCAGCCCTGCGTTACTCACCCTTCTGCAGACGCGGGTGGTAGTGAGCAGAATGGTGTGTTGAATTGCATCCAGGATTCTTTTATTTACGACCAGGGCAGTTTTGTCGTACCCGATTGCAGAAGCGTATGTAATTATTTGGAGGAAGGTTGTCTTGTAGTATAAGGCTAGGGTACGAATTTTGAGACCCCAGTCTCGCTCTGTGAACCTAGCTGCCATGGCAGTGTAGTTTCTGATCGTTTGTCTTAGGAATTTGAAAAGTGGTTGGAAGGATAAGTTATTGTCTAGTATGACACCTAGGTATTTTAGTTGACTGGCGAACTTGATAGTTGTCCCATCGATCTTAATGCAGGGTGGTCGTTTCAGTTGCAGGGTTCATTTAAGCAGCGCCGACGATGCCTTTGTCGGTGACATTGTTAAGAAATTCTTCTTGGTCCACTGTTGGAGTATCTGCACGACCTCATAATGTGTGGCTCTGTAACCTTAATATATTGATTTCTATTGAAATCTCGGAATTCGCATGCCAGGATGCCGTTATATTGAATATTCGCCTTTTTTCACTGTTCACAATAATATATTCATGAAAAACATTTTGTTCTATTAATTTTGTCGAGCAGTATATAATAGCATACCTGATTCCATTTACAGATTGTAGAGGGATATTACGGAAAATCTTAAATCTTAAATGATGGACACCAATCGAATGCCTGCCGAAGCGGTGAGCTCTTTCCACTCGAGAGAAAAGACCTGGGATCGAATCCCGTGAATGATGCGAGGAATTTTATGGGCTGTTTTCATAAAATGATTGAGTTAGGAGGTCTGAGTCGACGGTCGGATGATTTGTTTTTTTCTCTAGAAAATTTGGGTTTTTCGAGAAGCAAAAAAAAAAAAACAAAAAAAAAACAGGAAAATCGACCAAAGAACACACGCAATTTACAAAATTGTAAATTGCGTGTGTTCTTTGGCTACATGGCAGTCCTTTTAATTAATCAAGATATATACGGCACAAAACCCAACAACAACTCATTTTCACAGGCAGTCTATTAAGCATGAAAGCCCATACTCCAAACTCTATTACTGTCTACGAATCCAAACAAATTTGCATCGCATATGCACGCGTTTTATATGTTAGCGTGCATGAAGATTTTTATAGGTGCAATGAAAAAAAAAATTAAATTATTAGGAAATTATAAGGGATCTGTTAAATAGACAACAAGCTATTGCAACAAACGCCTACTCCAGTGCATACACAATAACTCGAGTTTGACTAGGAACATTTTGGTAAATTTAAAATGTTTAATAATGCATAGTGAAGAGTTTTAATTAATTGGTCACTTATTTTCATATTTCTAACTAGAGAGTTAAATTTTTTACGTATATTCTGTTTTATTTTATATATATATAATGCTGTTAATAGTTGTGTAAAATGTGGTTTTTCAGTGAATGGGTCAAGATTATATTGGCTCAATAAAAAAACTACAAATTCCAGAAAACTGGTTTTCCATCCAGAAAAAATAATCAATTAGGATTTACACATTTCATAGCAATTATTAACTGATGCTTCTTAGGGGTTTGGTTACTGTGGCGGTAATTCTAAAAAAACAGGTTTCATTTTAATAAAATTTGTCAATCAATGTACACGAATGATTTGCTTTATGTATCAACGAGTCTATCTATTATTTAGTACACGAATGATTTGATTTTTGTATCAACGGTGTATTAGCTTCACCAAACTGATCCATATTTGGCATCTACGGAATCCAGAAAGTGTAAGCTGTACTTCAATCCTTTCCATTTCATTCCACAAGTAACAGGTACAGTGCAATTTTCAGTTTTAAAATTAATATTAGACGACCGATAACGTTACTGCTGATTGCCAGAATTCAGGAACAATAGGCTTCCAAGGTCATTAGTGCTAGTATCGACCCTGCTGTTGGGATAATCCAATCAATTCCCTTAGGAAGTTTTCCCCAATTCAAATTCTTACTCCGTCCAAGTATAGAAATAACCTACAAGTATCCTTAGGGACCGATAATGTTACTGCTGATTGCCAGAATTCAGGAACAATAGGCTTCCAAGGTCATTAGTGCTAGTATCAACCCTGCTGTTGGGATAATCCAATCAATTCCCTTAGGAATTTTTCCCCAATTCAAATTCTTACTCCGTCCAAGTATAGAAATACCCTACAAGTATCCTTAGGGCTTTTAAACAATTATTTTGAAATTTCCATTTGGCCTAACAATGAAGAAAGCTAAGTCCTCTACCTGCCCACGAAAGGAATGTGCACATTTAAAACGTCTAAGTGACAGGCCAATACGTGCCTCCGGTGTTCGGCCAACTAAATGTAGCTCTAGCGTTTCTAGGAATAACTCCCCGACCGACACGTTCAGATTTCCGTACAGGAAAACCACAATGAAGAAAACACTTAGAAAAGCAAAGGATACGCGAAATAACATTACAATTATTGGGCAGCCTGAGCGGTAACGGCCCAGAGCAGTAACCCACACAGAAGACCATAAACCACAATCTGTTGCGATCTTTGAACTCGGTAGCAAAAACAGAGATATAAAAAGAAAAAATTCAGAATTGCACGCCACTTGTATTAGCGAGATAAATAATTTAAAAATATATATATCTCGGTCAATGAGAAAAAACTAGAAAACTGGGTACAACGTCTCGAGAAAATTGAGGATTTAATATTGCACAGAGAAGGGCAGGAAACAAATGGCTTTGAGATGATTCTTGAAGGTATTAACAGAATAGACGATACTCTTGAAACACCTAAGAACCCCGAATAGCTCAACTAAAGAAAAGGAAGCCATACTCAAAAGGGAAGTGGGTACTGGAACGTCAGATCCTGTCTTTTCCGCGTCTAGTGAGACTGTACCGCAGCAACCTAAGGTGCCGATTAATAATAATAATAATAAACCTGCTCTTGAGGTCTCTAGTCCTCTTGAAGAAATGCTAAGGAATTCTGACAATTTAGAATTTATCAAAAAAAATCACACAAAGAAAAACTCCAGATTCCTTATTGAGAGGTGACAGATCCTCTCAGCGAAATATGCGCCTTGATCAGAGGGCTTGAAGCCTGCGGTGGAAGCCCATGTGATCTTTTGGATCTCATGATTCCCAGTGCCTGTAATAACGTTGCTTCCATGATTTTCGGACTGCAGTTGGAAGAAGCAAAAATGAAATTTATTAGCAATATATTCGCTACTGCAGGCGAGGTTCTTCAGCCATTTGATATTCCGACTTTCTTTCCTGGTTGAGGCCTATAATTAAGTCCTTAGTAAGATTTCTGCCGCCAATGAAAGTTTTAAATGAATTTGATCGTATTTCCCAGTAAGAATTTTTAGTACTTCTCCTACTTTTGATGTTTTTTATTTTTTATTTTAGCATTATTAAATTAAAGAATTCAATGTAATAATTTGCACGTACACCACCATCCAAAAAGTCAGTACCGTCGGTTTCCCATTGAAGTCACTACCACTCACTTCAATAGTGTGCGGTCCTCCTTTGGCCGTTATGACACAGTCCACCTTCCTAGGTAGACGTTCCACCAGCGAATGATAGACCGCAGCGGGCATAGTCGTTTATTCTTCCAGCAGAACAGTGATAAGTAGAGCTACAAACTCTATCTCACATTCCAATTCACCCTTTGGGTGTTTCATGGTGCAAATCGGACTCTTACAAATTTTTAGTCCATATCCGTGAACCATTCTCGAACAGCACCTCGGAAGTATATTTTGGGTCATAATATTGTTGAAACAAACATGTTTTTTTTTTTTTTTTTTTTTTACTTGTTGTGTTAGGCGGTCACTTACAACCTATGGCAATCCTACTGCGTGTACACGAAATCATTCAGATAAAAGCCAATTAAAAATATATATATATAGATTTTGTTTCAGGAATGTATTACCCAGATCATCGAATCATATAAAGTCCAAGGAGCTCGTCAAGCTTTTCCTTGGATATCGTCACTGCCATTAGGCTACCTACTCTCACACAACAAAACCCATAGAACACTGTCAATATATACACTGTGCCATACTATGAACAAGTTATGAATAGCGTCTGTTTATATTCATACCGTTGAACGCACCATCCATTGAAAGCACCGGTGTCCTGCAGCACCATGCCCTACTAACAACACAGCAGCAGCACAATGAACACCTAGTAAAGTCCAAGAAAGTAGTACAGGGATGCACCATTAACTCCCTAGGAAGGAGCACTAGAAGATTAAACAAAACTAGGTGGAAGAGCACCATGAACTTGGAAAGATGAATAGATTAGTATTTTAAACTGCATATTACATCTTTGGGAGCATAAAATTGCCAGTGTTTATTTAGGCTTCTTTCATGGTTTCCAGCACAGCAATCAAATGTTCTGGAAAATAATAATAGAAACAGTTGTACATTATAACCGCACCTCTTCAAAACTTCATTGTTCAAACTAGTGAAAAACACGGGAGCAACGTTGCTGTTTATCATTATTATTTCTCCCTGATTGGGGTTCCACTTCGTGACGGGTATTGCTACCAAGTACACGGGGTGGTTGTCATGACTGGTGTTACTGTTGGTCGGGGAATTCTCTGACTATCCTACAGGCGTTTTTTTATTATTATTATCATTATTATTAATTACAAAAAAACAGCAGTTCTAAGACGGCTGCCCACGAATTCAGATATTCAAATGACCATGTTGGGAAGGTTGACATACATGACCTTGTCACGTATGTCAACTGTCACAACTTGCTGCATCGTAGTCCTACGTGCACTGACATCTATGCAATGAACTGTCCTGGAACTTAATTGTCAGACCATGCAATTTGTAAGCGTCATATACGAGCAGATTTATATATTAATCTATGATTTTTAAAACTAGAAATTTTTTTCTTTTCTATCTGCCTACGTCACAGATCACGGATCAGTATCCCTCAGTTTACTGTACCTCGCAATATGAATGAAATATATTTTATTTAAATGTAGACTGTAGTGTGAAAAAAAAAAAAATATATATATATATATCATACACTTCAGTTTGTACAGGGTGGCGCAAAACAAGCTGACCATTTAAAAAAATCACAACTTTTCTAGTTCTTTTTAGGTTTGTAATTTTTTTGTGTTTATATTACAGGTAACCTTTGGAGAATTTAATTATCGAGAGATACACAATCGCTCAGCGGACAAAAAATAGATAGTCACAATGTTCTTGGAAAACAATCGGTCAGTAGTTATAATGCTACGAGCATATAGACAATTTTATGACGTTCGCGAGGCACCGAGTAGGAACACAATTTACACTGCGGTTCGAAATTTTGAAGAAAGGGAAACTGTTGCTGATGTCAGACACACCGGACGTCCTCGTAGTGGTCGGTCAATGGAAAACATTTCACGTGTACTGGAGAGTGTTGCAGATCAACCCCAAACATCGACCACAAGACGCTCAGCTCAATTGACGATCTCTCGTCACTCGCTGCAGCATATTTTGCTGGACTTGAATCACTTTCCGTACAAGATACAATTAGTCCAAGCGCTTCATTCTGAAGACAAGTAAGCGCGTCTAGAATTCCCGTGTCTTGATAAATCTCGCAAAAAAGTGATGAGAATTTTAAGAAATGGCATGAAAAACGCCGTGAGAAGAGCACATGTTTGCGAGCAGAAAGGGGGTAGTCATTTGGCCGATATTATTTTTCACATATGACAAAAAAAATTTCAAAGATTAAAGCTTTAATTCACCGTTTAGATAGTTCATTTATTACATTTCGTTCTAAAGTTACAGCGAAAACAAACTGTTCAGCTTATTTTGTGCCACCCTGTATTGCTGTACTCTAATTTTTGATAATAAGCAGTAAGAAGAAGATGATTTTTTTATTTATTGTTTAACGCAAGATTTAGACAAGGTTGTTCAATTTTTCGACAACAGAGAAGAGACTCATATGTATTTTAGTTCACTCACAGTGAACCACATTACTGATATTACCCATAAAGCATGGGCCTATGGTACTCGCGATCCTAGAAATACATCGAGTGATGAGGTCGTAACGGCACTCTTCGATTTATCTATTTGTATCTACTTGTATATGTTATTTTGAGAGACGTTGGAATCCACGATTGTCCACGACTCCTATTAATGAGAGCTAGAAAGCATAATTACCCTGGCAACAAAAATGCCCTGGGCAAAACCTTCGTGTAGGTCGGGACTATTGAACTAGGCGATCTTGCATGTTTGGACTCGCATTCCCATAACTATCGTCGGGCACTGTAAATAATAATTATATTTATATATTGAATTTTGGTCAAATTCGGAAGGAAATGAGTATCAAATAAATGTTTCAAGAACCATTTTCTATTGTGCTAAACGCTTTACATTTTTCCTATTTATTTCAGAAATGAAGTTGAGTATCATAAAAAGAACCTGGATCCAAATAACGTAGGCAGTTACGTCGAAGGATATCTGATTGAAATGGCGAAGAAAAGAGACGACCCCAACAGTTATTTTACAGGTAAATTACCATTAGCAGATATAATCTCTCTCTCTTTCTGTTTAAACCATGAGAAGGAATAAATGCGGATGTAATTCTCTTACCTATTAAGTTTTGATTTTGGGAAACAGATGATACCATAAAGATGCCTAAATTCAAGGAGTCTTTATGGTACAGTGTGCTCTTAAGCTGTTTGCTTTACTCGAAGCTTCTGTGGTAGAAAGAGTGCTCAGTGCCTTCCCATTTGTCGTTTGCGAAAGTTGTAATGATTTTCTCTAAAAATCTTCGACAAGACATTTTTTTTAAATATTGGTGCACCTTTACGGTGGAAAGTATTAATTTTTGGGATAAAAACTTCCAGCTATGAAATTTATACAGGGTATATCGAAAATATTGGTACAAACGTTTAGGGGAGGTAGGTAACATCTAAAGGAATAGGAATTGCATAGGAACCCATAACCGGAAACGTCACGGGAAAGTAGTAGCAGAGACAGAAGAAGCAGAAATGACACAAGACAGTAATTAGTGGCAAACATTTATTTGACATAATATTAACAATGGAGTACGAGATGGATGCATTTCATTTTATTTATTTATTTCGTATGATATGATCAATACACGAAGGAACCAGTTTTTTCTTGCTTCCTTCGTGTATCTTGGCCGGGATAACCGGCCAAGATACACGGCGCCATCGTGATATCCAGCTCGAGGCGGGAATCGAACCCGCGACCTTTAGGTTGCCAGGCAGGCACTTTACCTACCCAGCTAGCCCGGTCGGCGATGCATTTCATGATGTTACAACGGATGCTCGAAGGTTCCACGATGAGACGCGATGCATGCATGACACCGACGCAGCATGGATTGGCGGACACGGTCGAACACACCTGGAGTTTCTTTGACAGTATCAGCAGCGCAGACGAGTTTCGCCACGAGATCCATTTCCGTCTCCACAGGCGATTCATACACGATAGATTTGAGTGCTCTCCACAGAAAGAAATCAAGGCTCGATAAATCAGGTGAGCGTGGGGGCCAGGCAAGGTGTCCACACCGGCCAACCATCGACGCCCAAAACACCTGTTCAAATGGTAACGAACACACCTTCCATAATGGGCAGGCGCCCCGTCATGTTGAAACCAAATGTTGCGTCTCAAATTTGCTGGAACAGCGTCAAATAACCCTGGTAGAACTTGTTCAAGAAAGATCCGATATTTAGCGGAGTTCATGCGGGATGGTAACAGGTATGGGCTGACTAAGCAGTCACCGACCATACCTGCCCACACATTTATTGCGAAGCGATGTTGTTCTATGGTTGATTTGCCTGTTTTGCTGGACGAAAAAACCCCAGTAACTGGGGAGAAAAACCAGGCGTAGATAGCAAGGTTTTTCTCCCCAGTTACTGGGGTTTTATCGTCCAGCAAAACAGGCAATTCAACCATAGAACATACGCAGTTTACAGACACAAAATACGGATTAATGTATTTAATTACGGGCAACCCTAAAATAATAATTTGATTTTTTTTGTACCGCATGGGGGCGCACACTGTGTGGGTTGTTGTGAGCCCGCACATGAGGATTGTGCTGATTGAATAAGCCTTCCCTGGTGAAATAAGCCTCATCCGTGAAAAAAAGATAGGCTCGAAAATTCAAGTTTTGAACACTTTCTGGGAGAAACCACTGCGCAAAAGCCACACGTGCAGGATGATCTTGGGGAAGCAGTACCTGAACCCTTTAGAGATGAAAGGGGTGTAAGGAATCGTCGTGCCAGACACGCTGTGCACTGCAACGAGACACTCCTAAGTCAGAGGCAACGGCACGTGTGCTGGTAGTAGGATTATTCTGGACAGCATGCAACACACTTTCTTCCATGGCGGGAGTTCGCATCTAACGTGGTCTGCCCGCACTATTCCTGTTACCTCTAAATGACCCATAATCGTACAAATTTTGATGCACACGCGCAAACAAATGGTGGTTCGGTACATGTCTGTCTGGGGAGGGTTCTCCATAAATTCGTTGAGCGGCTCGTCCATTGCCCTCTGCTAATCCATACACTTGGTGCATGTCTGCCAGCTCACAGTTCGTATATCGATGCATGCTCTTCGTGCGGCGACTACTGCTTGAATGAATAAACCAGAAATTTTCCCTGTCGCCAACTGATGAACAGCGCCGTGTACCGACTTAAGGTGACGTTTCCGGTTATGGGTTCCTATGCGATTCGCATTCCTTTAGATGTTACCTACCTCCCCTAAACGTTTGTACCAATATTTTTGATCCATTTCCGTCTCCACAGGCGATTCATACACGATTCATCCTTGTATAGAATTTTTGTACAAATTGCTTTGAAGCATTATTTATATAAACAGCCTACTGCATAGGTCTCCCCATTCACAAGATCTCAAACTAATTGAGAATCTTTCGGATGAAGTGGAATGGGACGACCTCTTGAGTTCCGCAATCACCAAATTTGCTACAAAAATTGGAGAAGTAGAGTCAACATAGACCAACATCCTTTTGGCACGCTGTCAACACCCTCGTAGCGTTCATGCCACAACGAATCCATACTGTTCTAATAACTGAAGGGGATCTAATCGCTATTGGGTAGGTGGACCAATGAGGTGGTCACCCAATGCATGTTCCTATTATTTTTCAGCTTCTGCTCTGTATATCGGTCTTCTTTCAACCAGGAAAATAAATCAAACTGTTCAGAATATAATTTTGAAAACTTAACACACATTTTATGATCTGAATACGAAATGTATTTATTTACACACATTATAATAATTCAGGTATTTCTTTGCAATTAAACTATTTAAACAGCAATTGTTATACAACTGTCTACACTTTATACACTCCACAAAAGTAAACAATATAAGAAAATCATGTTTGAAAAAATGCCATCTATATAGGTTTTTCTTCGATGGCACTACATATATATATATATTTTTTTTTTTTTACCCAGAAACGACGCTCAAAGGAAATGTATCGGCCTTCTTTGGAGCAGGGACCGATACTACATCCACAATTGTTACCTGGAGCATGTTAATAATGGCAACATATACTGATATTCAGCGACGTGTCCAAGCAGAAAGAGATGAAATTGTTGGTAAAGAAAGGATGCCATCGTGGGATGACCGCCTTTGCCTTCCCTACACTCAAGCCACATTACTAGAAGTTTCCAGTTGGCAAACAATTTTGCCACTGAATTTGCAAAGGGCGTAAGTACTGGTTTTTCAAATCTATAATTATTTAATCTATGGTGATTATTTTGCATAAAGCATGAGACTACGCGTAATACTCACTAGTGAACGGGTTAGTACCTTTGCACCGATGCCAGTTATCTACTTCGGCAGTTCACTACGAACAAAACATGTTGCAAAGTCACTAATCCGTTCACTAATAATTATTGAATGAAGTGTAATTTGGGCGGAGAGAGTATTTATTAGTAACAGTTAAGTTTCCGTGTTTTCTTAAGATTTTCTGTTTCGATCTGATAATTCCTTAATGTTTTCAATGAGGAATATGTTTTTAATTTACTGGGCACAAAGGGACACTCCATGAAAGGCTGCAACCAGAATTCCAACACAACCAGAAATCACTTCGCATGATTTAAATTTAAAGAGGATGCTCTTTTGGTATATATTTTTTTTCACCTCCAATACAAAACGGAAAGTACTCACTTCGTCCAGGCAAAATTTTTGAATGGGTTAGATTGTATCCCATCCGAGAGTGAATGGTAACATGATGTTGATCCATAATCTCGGCCTTTGAATAAATCGATTTCTGCGATTTATTTGTTAGAAATTTAATAATTTCTAAGCAAATATATAAAGCACTTTTTTACGTATTTTATGGTATTATTTTACTAAATTCTGATCATATCTTTTAATGTTGATTTAATTACAAAAATTATCGCAATACTTGTCACTATTGCGAGGTAGTTTCGTATGCTCCAAAAATTAAGAACGTCTACAGTTCTTCACGTCCTCCTCCGTAAATGTGTTCTATATTATCTAGGGCGCCTTGAAAATTGCTACAATTATTTAAATTAAAAATAGAACATATCAAGGCACTGTAGTATATTACTGAAAAGAAATTTCATCACAAAAGATATCAGTGCTGTGGCACACCACTTTTCGATATAGTCACCTATCACATTCAAACATTGGTCTCACCATGCCACGAGTGAAGTCATATCTCTATCGTAAAATTCAGACATTCTGATTGAACCAATTTTAAAAGGACTGTGTAAATTCATCGTCATCACCAAATCGGTTTTCCTGCCAGATGTCTTTTCAAAGGCTGGGACAGATGAAATTACTTTCCACCCTTGCCATCCTTGCTCACTAGGTGGTAGAAGACTCTCATCATCCGGTGCAATACCACCACTTTGTTTATTGGAGGCTTGAAGTGGTGGAACCCAGGTTTAGTCTCCAGATCAAAGTTCCGGTCAACCCATCTCCATTTCTTCCATCATGCAATATGACTAATGTTTTTTTGAGGTTATGATGAACAACTTGTCGAGATCCAAACTTCCTTACATTTCGTGGGTACAGATCTAAAACGGTGTTCGCAGGCCGGCCGCTAGTACATCGGACCGAACATGTTGTAACTCATTAGGAGGCTTCCGGATCAGCTAGTTTATAACTTGTTTCCTCTACTCCTGGGGTGGATGGGATCTATCCAGTTATATTAAAGGAAGCGGCAAAGCAACTAAGCAAACCCTTAGCCATAATTATGAGAGCGTCCTTGGACTCAGGGGAGGTTCCCACGGACTGGAGATGTACAAATGTATCCCCAATTCACAAAGGGGGATCGAAGGGTGACACGAGTAATTACAGACCAGTTAGTTTCACTTCTGTTCCTCGTAAAATAATGGAGTCACTGGTTAAAGATGCATTGCAGGATCATCTAGACAAGACTGCAGCAATAATTCAGACACAGCATGGGTTTGTTAAGGGAAAGCCTTGTCTGACAAATTTGATAGGATATTATGATGTGGTTACAAAGGAACTGGATGAAAAAAATAATTTTGATATCATATATTTGGATTTCAGGAAAGCTTTTGACACTGTTGCGCATGGAAGACTATTGTACAAATTGGAGCAGAATGGTATTAAGGGTAAGTTGCTACAATGGATAAAAGGATGGTTAAGTGGGAGAAGACAGAGGGTGGTAATCAATGGGTGCTGCTCTTCTTGGACTAATGTTATTAGTGGGGTCCCACAGGATTCGGTGTTAGGTCCACTGTTGTTTTGTATATTTATCAATGATATTGATGAAGGTATATCAGGTTTAATGTCGAAGTTTGTAGATGATACAAAGGTTGGCAGGGTTGTTAATGACAGTAATGGCAGTGTGCTACTGCAACAGGATCTGGATAATTTGGGCAGATGGGCTAAGAAGTGGCAACTGAAGTTTAACCTTGACAAATGCAAAGTACTGCATATGGGTAGAAGTAACCCCAGAGAAACGTACCAACTGTGTGGTGCTACACTTAGGGTGGTAGAAAATGAAAAAGACCTGGGAGTAATTGTGCAGGCAGATATGAAGTTTTCTGAGCAATGCAGACAGGCTGCCAGGGCAGGTCATGGGGTTTTGTCAATGATATATAGGAATTTTGCCAGCAGGGAAAAGGAGGTGATTATCCCTCTGTATAAGGCAATGGTCAGGCCACGCCTGGTGTACTGAGTACAGGTCTGGAGGCCTCATTTTAGGAAGGATGTAGATTTACTTGAGCGTGTACAGAGAAGGGCAACAAGATTGGTGAGGGGAATGAAGGGATCCTCTTATCAAGAGAAGCTTAAGTTCTGCAAATTGCAGTGGCTGTAGACTAGGCACCTGCGTGGTGATCTGATTGAGGTGTATAAGGCCTTGAATGGGTTGAGCACGCTGAATTCTGATGGGATCCTTCCACTTGTTCAGATTACGAACCTAAGGGGGCATAAATTCAAATTAAGAAAGGACAGATGTAGAATAGATGTGCGGAAATTTGCCTTTAGCCAGCGGGTGGTTAATTGCTGGAACAAACTTCCATCTGTCGTTGTGGAAGTTGATAGGTTGAATAAATTTAAGGAGGAACTGGACAGGCAATTGGAGGGAATGGTGTGATTTTTTTTTTTTTTTGACTGATGCTGCATAAGCTCATACACTTGCTTTCTTGCATCACATGCCACTACTACTTCTACTACTACTCTACCAGATATTGACTGGAGAGAGTGTATGCCATATCCAAAAATTTCATTACTTCATACAGCATGTCTCCTAAGCTCATACACTTGCTTTCTTGCATCACATGCCACTACTACTACTACTACTAATCTACCAGATATTGACTGGAGGGAGTGTATGCCATATCCAAAAATTTCATTACTTAATACAGCACGTCCCCCTCACTTTTTCTTACTACTGAATACACCATGAATTGTCAAACTAATAGAGTAAGCTTATCTGTGAAAATATCTAAACCTCCTAAACACTTCCTAGTTAATTTCACAAATATACGTGGTGTCAATTCTAATCTCAACGATGTCCATTTGCACTTGGAATCTGCCAAACCCCATGTACTTTTTCTGACAGAATCTCAGTTATCGATTGATTCAAATACTGCTCATCTCACATGTCCAAATGATTCACTATGGGATTCCTTTCGCCTCAAATGTGATACTTGGACATATGTCCGTTCCGATATTCTCTGTCAGAGACTTGGTAATTTGGAATCTCCTCTTTTCGATCTCCTCTGGCTTAAAATCTCTCTACCTCACTGTGTCAAATTCACCTGTTGTCTCTACCGTTCTCCCAACTCCACTAATCACTTGTAGCTCTTTGACTTCCTCTCATTCAACTTGACTTTCTCCAGTCCAACTTTCCTAACAGTGAAGTAATTTTCCTTGGTGATTTTAATGTTGACAACTTCAAGTGGCTTCCGTTTTCTAGTCACAACGACCCAGCTGGTCGAGACGCTGAGGCTTTTTCAATTACTAATGGCTTCGCACAGATTGTTCATTTACATATAAGAATACCGGACAATCCTAACCACACAGCCAACGCGCTTGATCGTTTTCTCGCAAACAACCTTTTCAGTACACGGTCGAAGTGAGTGGTCCTTTAGGTACTCAGATCACAACTTGGTGATTGTCTCTTCCCTAATAGAGCCTTTATCTCATGGATATTCCCAACCTCGTGTTGTTTGGCATTACAAGAATGCAAAATGGGATGACCTGCGAAATTTCATGTCTTCTTTTTCTTTGTTTGATTAATGTTTCAAAACTTCTGATGTCAACGTTTGCTCTGATCGTGTCAGTGAAATTATTCTTGTAGGAATGAAATTCTTAATCATACATTCCACTTTAAAATTTCGTCCTTTATCTAAACCTTGGTTTTCCGATAAATGTACCAAGGCTGTTCAAGAGAAGAATGTTGCATATGTTAATTGGCTTGTTTCAAATTCTTCAGATTCATTTTCTGACTACACCAAAGCTCGCAACAATTGTAAAGCAGTTATTAATCAGTCCACACTAGATTTTGAACAAGCTAAGAGTAGAAAACTTGCTTCTTGCCCTAATGGTAGCCGAGCATTCTGGTCTCTTGCCCAAACTCTTGTCTCTATTGGCCGCAAATTTTGCCCACCTCTGCTCCCACCTCTGTCAAAACCACATGGTTCTGTTATCACTTCAGCCAAGGATAATGTTGACTTGCTAGTATCCCATTTTTCTCCCTACTCAAGAATTGATGATCTCGGTAAAACATCTCCCACCATTCATAACATGCTACATTCAATGCCTCCTGTGGTATTCCGTCAAAAGGATGTCAGAAGGATTTTGGCGAATCTTGATGCTAAGAAAGTTCCAGGTCCTGGTGATATTTCTTGAGTTGTTCTCAAAACCTGTGCTCCCGAACTTACTCCCTGTTTTCTGCTGCCTTTGTTCACTTCCTTATTCCAAAGGTGTTTTTCTTTCTGCTTGGATATTCGTTCATATTCATCCAGTTCCTGAAAATGGTGACAAATCCCTTCCATCCAGTTATCGTCCCATTGCAATTATTTCTACTCTTTCTAAAGTAATGGTGAAATAAATTAACCGCCAACTCTTAAACTACATAGAAACCAAGCAATTGCTCTTGACGTCTCAAAGGCTTTCGATCGTGTTTGGTCTAAAGGTCTTCTAAACAAGCTTCCATCTTATGGTTTTCCAACTGTTCTTTCTGATTGGTTACCCAGTTTTCTCTCTGATCTCTCACTGAGGGTGATAGTAGATGGCTCTCTGTCTTCTAACTTCCCCACTAATGCTGGTGTCCCACAAAGTTCATTTCTTTCCCCCACTCTTTTCCTCTTGTATAGGGCGCCTCAGTAGCCAGGTGGAAAGGAGCCCCTATGCTAGGGGCTCTTGCACACGTATACATTAGCAAAAATAATATGTAGTGAAATAGGGAATTGTAGTGTATTTTTTTTCATTCTAATTTGGATATTTATCTAAAATAAAATCAAATTAACAGTTAGATATGCTCATACAGAATAGGTAATATTATAGCATTCAGATTAAAGTTTATGTATTTAAAACAAGAACATATAAACACCTTTCAGGGTAATATCAATTTTCGCCTTCAGCTGAAGATAACGTTTCTTACTTAAAAGTAATCTGTGTTCTCGCGGCTGCGCGAACTTTAGACACCATATAGTGTGGGTTAAATCCCGCAAAGAGAAGAGGAATTTTATAAGTTTGTTTTTTTTTTTTATGCTATCAACTAATTAATTGGGAGAGTTGGTATGATCCTTCTCCTCCTCCTTCCCAGGAACCGGTGTTTCATCAAATGGAAGATCCAAAATCCCTTGGAATACATACAATTTACGGACTTTCTATGGCGAAATCTCATAGCCTTAATGGCCTAAGAGTTAATTCCAAACTAATTATAAGACGACTTATATTAATAGACTGATGCTGCTGCTGCATCACAAATCAGAACTCCTATTCGCGGAAGCGCATCCTTTATTTAATATAGCACTCAGAAAACATACAGGGTAGTGTCTCAAAAATATTGGTACAAATGTTTAGGGGAGGTAGGTAACATCTAAAGGAATGTGAATCGCGTAGGAACCCATAACTGGAAACGTCACGGGAAAGTAGTAGCAGAAGCACAAGAAGCAGAAATGACACAAGACAGTAATTAGTGGCAAACATTTATTTGACATAATATTAACAATGGAGTACGAGATGGAAGCATTTCATGATGGTACAACAGATTCTCGAAGTTTCCACCATGAGACGCGATGAATGCGTGACACCGACGCAGCATGGATTGGCTGACACGGTCGAACACTCCTGGAGTTTCTTTGACAGCAGCAGCAGCGCAGACGAGTTTCGCCACGAGATCCATTTCCGTCTCCACAGGCGATTCATACACGATAGATTTGAGTGCTCTCCACAGAAAGAAATCAAGGCTCGATAAATCAGGTGAGCGTGGGGGCCAGGCAAGGTGTCCACACCGGCCAACCATCGACGCCCAAAACGCCTGTTCAAATGGTCACGAACACACCTTCCATAATGGGCAGGCGCCCCGTCATGTTGAAACCAAATGTTGCGTCTCACATTTGCTGGAACATCGTCAAGTAACCCTGGTAGAACTTGTTCAAGAAAGATCCGACATTTAGCGAAGTTCATGCGGGATGGTAACAGGTATGGGCCGACTAAGCAGTCACCGACCATACCTGCCCACACATTTATTGCGAAGCGATGTTGTGTCGCATGGGGGCGCACACCGTGTGGGTTGTCGTGTGCCCACACATGAGCATTGTGCTGATTGAATAAGCCTTCCCGAGTGAAATAAGCCTCATCCGTGACCGAACATAGGCTGGAAAATTCAAGTCTTGAACACTTTCTTGGAGAAACCACTGTGCAAAAGCCACACGTGCAGGATGATCATGGGGGAGCAATATCTGAACCCTTTGGAGATGAAAGGGGTGTAAGGGATCGTCAGACAAGCTGTACAAGCTGTGTCAGACAAGCTGTACACTGCAACGAGACACTCCTAAGGCAGAGGTAACGGCACGTGTGCTGGTAGTAGGATTATTCTGGACGGCATTCAACACACTTTGTTCCATGGCGGGAGTTCTGCCCGCACTACTCCTGTTACTTCTAAATGACGCATAATCGCACAAATTTTGATGCACACGCGCAAACAAACGGTGGTCAGGTACATGTCTGTCTGGGAAGCGTTGTCCATAAATTCGTTGAGCGGCTCGTCCATTGCCCTGTGCTATTCCATACACTAGGTGCATGTCTGCCAGCTCACAGTTCATATATCAATGCATGCTCTTCGTGCGGCGACTACTGCTTGAATGAGTAAACTAGAAATTTTACCTCTCGCGAACTGATGAACAGCGCCGTCTACCGACGTACTGTGACGTTTCCGGTTATGGGTTCCTATGCGTGCGATTCACATGAATGTGAATCGCACTTAGTGTTACCTTCCTCCCCTAAACGTTTGTACCAATATTTTTGAGACACCCTGTAGAACTAGAAAGCTACCAAGATGGGTTAATACGGAGCTACCCAGTCTAATAGAATAGAAAACATCATGGGAAAATTTTAGAGCGATGAAAAGTACTAAAGCCTACAACTACAAGTTGGTCTGTAAGATCTGTAACAGTAACCACAGATAATTTCAGGAAGACTAAGTATGATTGTGAAATAGCACTAAGATAGCAAAGAATGAGGATAAGGATTTTTTTTCATATATGTCAATACGAAGCAGAAGATAACGAATTTTATCGGACCCTTGTGCCATGGATGTGAGAAAGTCTTAGATAACTCAGCTGATGTTGATAATGAATTGAATAGGTACTGCACATTTGTCTTTACTGAGGAAAGACCCTTCACGATGAGAAGAGGCTGTGCGATTGAGGCTGAGCCAAATGAATTAGTGATTTCAATATTACAGATGACTGTTTATTATAAAAAACCTTCGAGCCTAAAGGTATATAAGACTCTTGGAATTGATGGCCTATACCAAGTAATTTTCAGGAAGGCGGCCAGACAGTGTATAGAACCATTAAGGTTAATGATGATGACATCCTTGCACTTTGTAAGATGTAGTTCTTACAAGGCTAACGACGTAGCCCAGTGATCAGGCAATTTGGGTTGTCTATGGGAAATAGAAAGATCAAAATATATACACTTGATGGGGTCCAATTAAAAAAAGTAGATGAATAAACAGATCTGGGCATTACGATATGGACAGATACGAAGTTTTCTGAGAAGTATAAACAGACGGCCAGAAAAGTCCCACGGTATATCGATGATTTATCGAACAATATCCTTTAGAGGTAATTAGGTCATAATCGCACTGTACTAGGCAATTGTAAGACCGCATTTAGACACTGGGCGCCTCCGGAGCCAGGTGGGAAGGAGCAGCAGTGCGTAACACACGCTTCTTGATTAGACCGGGGTTCGAGCCCGTGACCACCAAATACGGAGGATGCGGTAAGGTCAGGGAATGACCACCGCATATTCCCGGAGCAATATGGCCTTAGTTGCTAATGCTCCTAAAAACCAAATAACAACAACAACAACAATTTAGACACTGTGTTCCAATATGAACGCTATTTATAAATATGGAGACTTCATCTGAAAAAGACATGAGCATCTTGAAAGGGTCCGACGAAGAGCAACTCGCATGATGAGATCGGTAAAAGAGCAACATTACGAGGAAAGACTTAGATTGTGTTGACTAGAGAGCTTGGCTACCAGTCACCTTAGACAGAACCTAATTGAGGTTTATAAGGTTCTGAGAAGGATTATTAAAATTAATGAAAGCGGAATTTCCACTGTTATAAAGCCTGTTTTGCTTGACGAAAACCCCCCAAAAATGGGGGTTTTCGTCAAGCAAAACAGGCTTTTCGACCAGAGAACACACGCAATTTACAGTCATATAAAGTATAAACGGATATATGTAAGAAATTACGGGTGGTTCTAATATAATAATTTAAAATTTGTTAAAAAGAATTCTAGAACTGGGGCCATAATTAAAATTACAGTTGAAGAGGTTTAGACTATATTGTAGAAAGTTTTCTTTTAGCCAGCGAGCTGTTAATTACTGGAACAAGTTGTCTTTGCAGGCAGTTGAGGCTGACAGTTTGAAGAAATTCAAAGGAGGGAAGCGCATAATTTGTATTTTCTTATCAGGTTTTCATTATTTTATTATTTTTTTCTGGTGCAGCAAAAGCCTGTGACTTCCTTGCACTATTTGGCTAATACTAGTAATAATACTAATTTATCACCCTTCCCGAATATCATCGGTTTCATAGGTGGTTAGCAGTAACTACCATTGCTATTTCAATGTGACAAACATTAGTATATTCACTTTAAACTCAACCTAACTCTTAAACAGAGGACAATTAATGGTCGCTTTATCTTGAGTTCAGGTCATGACATTTAAGTAATCCAAGGAACCTTCAATTATGTATGGTATAGTCTGGTTATGTTAATTTTAGGTCTACAAAAAATAACAGTAAACTTTAAACTATATAAAGCGTAATATTTTGGACTAAACATTGCCAAAGAAAGTCATAAGTAGAGTAAAAATGTAATAACTCCTTAGTAAATCTGATTTCTGACGTTTAAAATTCCGTTTTATATCTCACCATTCCCCAACGTTTTAATATAACTTAGAGCGCATTTCATTTGACGATTAAACACATTCATTATATTTATTAAGATAAGCACATTTAATGTGCTTATCTTAATAAATATAATGAAAAAATTAGGAATCTTTTACAATTACCGTCAACAGGTAATCAAACCACACACCAATGATTTTCTTTGTTTCAGAAAACAAAGAAAATCATTGGTGTGTCGAAAACAACCATCTCAAAAATATAAATGAGCAGAAGAAAGGAAAATTCAACACTAAAATATGCATCGCAGCAATTTAAAGCGAATTATGCGTGTTAGAGTAGAAAGTCCACTATGCAGCATATGACTGAAAACTACAATTTAGAAAAAGAAAGACTCATTTCCAAACGAATTATGGAAAGAATTATGGTATTTGGTCATGTCTGTATGAAAGCCACTTAGTTCTGTAAAAAAATAGAAAGATTTTCCTCGAGTGATGCTGCTAATGTCAAGGTTAGACTGTGGAAATTTGAAAAATGAAATGTTGTGTGATGAGTCTCGATTTACACTTTTTTTGCACAAATAGTGAAAGTGTGGCGTGAACCACATGTAGTCATGCATCCAGATTGTCTTGTATCCACCACTGAAACAGCTTGGAGAGAATATCGTGGTATTGGGTATGTTCTCTTGATGCCGTCTGGATCAGCACATATTAGAAGGTCGCGTTACTCGCAATGAATATCTTTCTGTCGTAGCGTACTAATTGGAATGCTTCATTTTTACACATATTATGATGCATTTCTTCAAGACGATAACCGAACTATCCACCACGCAAAAATTGTATCTGAATGGTTCGAGGAACATTTCCACGATTTCCATCTATCCTGGCCATCTAATTCTCCAGATCTGAATCCAATTGAGAATTTCTGGATATGCTGGAAAGATTAGTTCGGCTTAACAGTTCTCTACCGACCACAATACAGCAGTTGACAAATATCCTCATCTAATGAATATCTTATCCACTAGGTGTTTAAAGGAGCCAGATTCCCTGAGACATCTAGTAGAATTCATACCATGAAGTGTATGTTATAATTTAGTCAAAAGGCGGCCTAATATATATTGAATAAAAGTTTCTAATATTTCGGCCAGTGATCGCATTTTATAATTTAATCACATATTTAAATTGTGTAAGTTAAATTTAAATCGTCTTGGTGTGAGGGTTGTTAATTTAATTTTAATTAATATCAATAATAACCCTGAAATAGTAACGGAATGCTGTTTCTGTAAAGAAAATTTTCAGAAAACTATTTGTAAAAGTTTACTGATAGAGAGAGAAAATTTTTATTGTACGCTAAAGATACAATAATGTGCCCGCCACAGCTAGGAGGCTAGGGGCTTGACAATGATATAGGGTAATATAAAAATATGTACAGTATATAAAAATATGTAGAGTATAACAAAAAGATAACATAACATTATATTACCTTAAAAACGTAGCATTTACCATTCAATGATTATTATTTCAGTCTCTTTGTTTATAACGAAAAAATTTCAAACTGAACAATTCTCTGTTGCTTTTTTTATAGAACATCAGGAGAGACAACCTTAGGAAATTACATCCTTCCCAAGGGAACTATGATTATTGCCAACTTCTGGGCTGTGCATCATGATCCTAAATACTGGAAGGATCCAGAAAAGTTCGTTCCAGAGAGATTTTTATCTTCCGATGGCAAAAGTACAGTATTATAAAACCAGAATATCTTATCCCGTTTTCGACAGGTAAGGCAAGGCAAGGGCTTAATCCTTCTTGATTTAAAGTATTGTAATTCTGAAAAGGCACATTAAACATTGGGAACAGTATTCAACATCACACGAATAAGTTAGAATCCCTTTACGACCTTACAATCCTTAATAATGGTTTCTGCATTAGATAGTGAACGAAATTAATTTCTACAGTCAGTCTTTAAAATGATGTGCCGGTTTGTCGTCATTGATGAATATTCTCTGCCTAATAACTTAAATTTATGTACCTAAAATAAAAAAGCGTAAAAATCTCAATAGCCATTTTAAAATTTTTCAAATAATATTTCGTATCATCATCATCAGCCATTTTCAATCCACTGCAGGATGGAGGCCTCTCCAGCAACTTTACAGTTCCTTCTGTTTTGAGCACTGGCCATTTCATATCATAATACCAATTAAATAATCAAGTATAAGAATAAAAAATATATACTTTTAAAATATCTTTGCTGATTATAGCATTATTAAAATTAGCGTGATGCAGTTACGTTGTCCCTTGCTAAAGTATTTAGGTGGCATATTATTTATATTATAAATCATAGTTACAATTTAAAGATTTTTGCCATTACTTAAAAAAGGCATATTTGAATTATTTAAATCATTTAAAGAGCATAGGTAAATAATTTAATTATTTTAATTTCAAGGTAAACGGTCCTGTCCTGGAGAAAAAATGAGCATTGTTTCTACATTTCTGTATTTTACAACAATTCTACAAAATTTTGAAGTGAAACTACCTGAGGGAGCTACGGCGGATTTTGAAGGAAATCTTGCAATATCTTTGCTGTCAAAACCTCAAAAACTGTACTTTATAAAGAGAAAATGAAGTCTATAGAAATAAAAGAACAACACTATGAAAACTACGAATATTGTAGTTTTTTTTTTTTAAATTTTGATGTTTATTTAGTATGATGCATATATTACAGCGATCATCATTAATTGAAGTATATGAAGAAATATTGACCATAACAGAATCATTAACTTATAATAATAAACTTAGCAGTAAGATATATGAGAATAAGCTGAAAGAAAAATATAGATTATAACATATCGAGAAAGTAATGACTCTCGATTATACTTCATAGAATTTAATCAGTAAAAAATATTATTCTACCTCAGGAAGAGCAGTCTTTCTAAACAAACTTTCAGGAAAAAAAACACTATGTTCAGGAACAAAAGCACTATGTGTGTAATTAGTTTTATATAATACCGGACGCTGTAATAACTAACAGTCTGCTCGTGACCGCATAAATTGCATCAACCTCTTAAATATTAATATTTCCTTAATAACTTAATAATAGGTAAAATTATGTCATGCCTAGACACTTATTTCATCCTGTAAAACTATTATGATATTGCATCATCGTTTTCTAATATTATAATGGTGTTGCATCATATTGTAGGCGCTTTATGTAGGCGCGTATGTATTGTAGGCACTTTACAACATACGGCTGGTATACCCGGATTATCCACAGTGGCTCTCACCAGGACTCTACACCACCTACCTGCTGGGCCACGGGGCCATTAGAGACAAACTACAAGGATTTGGACTGAGTGATACGCCGTTTTGCCTCTGTGGTGAACATGAAACGTGGGAGCACCTAATGTACAGTTGCCCACTATATGAGGACCTGTCTTGCAGGTTCATTACTAGAACACCGCTTAACCTCCGTAATCAAGAAGACCTCGCCATAACTGAAGTTGACACTTACAAGGCATTCGCGCAGCTGGCCCAGGACCTCTTCACAAGGAGAAGGACGTTCCCTCAGCCTCAACCACTGCAATAAACAACCATGCCGTGCAGACCAGCAGAAAGTCTACACAACCACGGAAACCTTCCCAGATGATGAACTAACACCAAGGTGAAACAACCAAGGAACTAAACCTCACAACTGAGTCTACCTGAAGTCACAATCTCTATGACAACCCACAGATGTATCCACCTGACGTGACAATCTCATTCAATACATGAACATGACATGAATAAGGTAACTGGACCTGACCTGGAGGTGACCAAATAAAAAAAAAAAATAAATAAAAATAATAAAAAAAGAAATCACACTGTGACAATCCGATTAGACAACCTCATCCAGCACAGGCATTTGACAATCTGATCAAGACAACAAGACTACCATGCAAGGGCTCAGAGAAATGACTGCAGCACATTGCTGCCACCTAGCCATATGGCGATCTGGGCTGGTAACCTTGACCTTATAGCCTTAGTAGCTAATGCGCCAATAAAACCAAAAACCTTGACCAGCCTGCTTTCACTCCTATTCCTTGGAAGGGGGGGAGATGGCTCGCTGTCTTCTCCTCCTCCTCCTCCTGCCATCCCCCTTTCCCTCTGGTGGAGCATGGGCATTCCCCACTGACTGCAGGGACCATCTACCCTATCGGCCCCTTACTTCTCTTTCTTCCCTCCAGCCTTCAGTCTCCCTACCCTTCTCTTTGCCTATACACCGCCAAAGCCCCACGCAATCAAATTTAAATTAGCACCAAAATTATTGCCCGCCCCATTAGGCCTCTAGAACTTGTCATTTTAGCGTACAACCCCATGGTCATTTCGGCGAACAAACACCCCCACATACTATCTCTTAAAAGCGATCTTGCAATTATACCACCGCTATTATCTTTTTTTTTTTTTTTTTTTTTTTTTAGGACCCAGCCGCTGCAATCCCAGGAAATTAGGCGGCGGGACCTGCCAGAGTATAATAAATTTCAAGATACACCTGGCCAGCCTCCTCGTTGACATAGGGCACAACACATGATCCACACACTTTTTAAATCTCTGGTCTTGACAGAGTACTGTCCCTCGATACAGCAAACACTCGCGGAGATGGGAGAAATTCCTGGTGCCGTTTGACCCTCAACATACTTTGTACTTTGTACTTTGTTACATTCACCCTAGAATCTGAACTTCTGAGACACAAAGCATGTTTGTTATTTGCCCTCTAGCTTCATTACAGAGGAAGCTGCTTAAATAAAAGAAAATACACAGATAAAAAAAGAGAACAGGTCCACTTTAGGGACCGTCGGTTATATGCAACATTTCAATGGCAATTAGTAGAACTAGAAACTTTTGGATTATTGTAATGGTAATAAAAACTTTCTATTTATACTCGTGGACGATCACATAAGGCGAAAGGGATTCTCTCTACCTTGTTATTTGGTGGTTAAACGGCTTGAATCATTGTTACTCAAGCGAGTGTATTATATCATCGTGTTTGATCTCCTGGCTACAGCGCTTAATGAATATTTACTTCTGCAAAGTGTTAAACGGGACACTGTACTGATTGAGACTGACATGAAGAATAAGGAAGTAAAAGAGTTTCCTCGCGTGACATTTTTCAAAGAAATTGGACGGCGTGTGGAGCAATTTTGTTATTAGAGGGGCAACAGAAAATACTTTATTCAATATGAGAAGGTCACTCTCGTTAGCTTTGTATTATCTCAGTTACTTAAGTCACGCAATATATCCTTAAATCTTCAACGAAACAAAGTACGAGTAGTTTCGTAAAACAAAGTAGTTACCTCAATATCAGAAGGTCGCTTTAGTTAGCCAGCTAGGTATTATCTCTATTAATCAAGTCAGTTCGTGATAAATGTTGAAATCTTCAACGAAACTTGCTCTCCGCAAGTTAATTTTCCTTGGAGAGAGAGAGAGACTTTTGAAACTAAATATTTCTTTCCTTGTCAAACAAGACAAGAGTTAAATATTCAAATATTCTCAGGAATGGAGCCAGAGTTCTTATTCTTCGAACACTCCTCCATCAGTTATTTAATGTTAGTATTTATATGAAGGCCAAAAGAAGCAAAGAAGCCAGGCTTAACTACATCAACATAAAGAGGCATCACCACCAATTTAAATGCAATCTCCAGATAATCCTAAAATGGGGCGGAGAAAACTTAACTTATTAGATGTTCCTTGAGGCATCATGCCTAGATAACCTTTGCTATTTTAAGATAATAAAGCACTCAAAGCTATGTTGGTTTAACTTTGTTTAATTTCGATTTGGAAATATCTACATAATCGAGTCAGTCGTTTCGTGGTACTATCTTACTATTTCTTCAGTGACTGCAAGGATAGTAAATGCCTTTTATTATTATGGAATTCTTAAACTTGTAGTACAATTAAATTCCTAAAAGTTTTTAGTAAATCAAACTCAAATCTAAATCGAAGAATTTTGTTTTAAGCTTAATTTTATGTAAGCAAATAATAATAAGTTTTTGGAATATCGCCATCACAAAAGGTCACTTAGGTCACAAATACTTGTTGACTTATTTGTGGATGAAATATATATACAGAGTCCAGTCACAATATTATGACCACCACCCAATGCAGACATCATACACGCCTAGCGAATCATACAGCGCACGTGTCAGGTTCACACACCGCAAGCAAGTATATAAGGCTTGATGGTCGGCATCCTTGAACAAAGTAACAGCCTCTATCATGGCAAAGCACGCTACCTATCAGACCTGGAAAAAGGCATGATCATCGGCTATCGGGCCAGGGGTGCCAGCATTTCCGAAACAGGGGACTTTATGAAATGCTAACAGGCTGCAGTGGTGAAAACGTATCAAGACTGGCCGAACGGGAAAGTTTTGACGAACCGAGGTGCCAATTGTGGAACCCCATGCGCCATTTATCTACAGATGAATGTCGGCTGAACTGAAACGGTTAGTCAGGACCGATCATCGCGCTGCTGCTGCTCAACTGGCCCTCCAAATGAACCGTGGGGCCACCAGAAAGGTCTCCAACACGACAAAAACTATTATATTTAGGCCACCCGAATAATTAAATTCATCTGCCGTGCTATGTGTCTTATGTCTGTTAATTGCGTGTGTTCTATGGTCGATTTGTCTGTTTTGCTGGTCGAAAAACCCTTTTTTTTTGAGTGGGGGCGAACCTTACTATCTACTCCTGAGACCGACTAACTCAGCCACGGAGTGAAAAAAGCCCATTAAAGTTCTTCGCGTCATCGACGGAATTCGAACACGGACCTTTTCCACCCGGTATGGGAAGGACGGTGACGATACGACTATGCTACTCGCGCAGACACTCAAACACGACAGTGCAGCGAACCTTGTTGCGCATTAGGTTCCGGAGCAGATGCTTGGTGACAGCACCCATGCTGATGGCCTTTCATCGCAAACCGCCGTCAGTTTGTACAGCAATATGGACGTAGTGGCATAGTGGCATAGTGTTTTGTGGAAGGCGCCACCGGTGGTTTCCCACATCTGCGCCATGGTACTTTGTGAAGAATTTACAGAATCTCTGTAAAAGCCAGAAAAGGTGTGGTGTCTGGTTTGTGACAGAGTTGTGCTGTGTTCTGTTGTTCTGTTTCTGGCTGCTTAGCCGCAAGGGCCCTAAGGGAACCCCATGTTGCCCGCCACCACCACTGGGAGGTGAGCCAGGCTGCCCATTATACTCTGGCTGGCCTCCGCCAGGGTTGCCTGAGCTTCCTGACGGAGCCAAAAAAATAAAATAAAATAAATAAATAAAATAAAATAAAATAAAATAAATAATATAAATAAAAATAAAATAAAATAAGTAAAAATAAAAATAAAATAAAATAAGTAAAAATAAAAAATAATAAAAATAAATAAATAAATAAAAAAAATAAATAAATAAATAAAAAAAAGAAATAAAAAATAAAAATAATAATAAAATAAAAAAATTAAATAAAAAAGATAAATAAATAAAAAAATAAATTAATTTTAAAAAAATAAGTAAAATAAAGTAACAGATTAAAAAAAATAATAATAATAAAAAAAAAAGGGAGAGAGAGAGAGAGGAGCATAGAAAAAGAGAGGATTTGAGGGAGAATGAATTTGGGTGGGTTGACAGGGGAGAATAAATCCACCCTAATTTAGGCGAAGTATAGGAAAGAGTGTGGGTTTAAAAGTCACAGGGGACAGGTTGCCAATGGCACAGTGCCTGTAGATCCCGCACTGAGGTCAGTGCCAGCAATCCCGCACCTAGATCGGTGCCAGCAGTATATCCTACCCATTTCGGGTTTGCGATGACTTTTAAATCCCGCACTCCGAGGAGTGCCAGCATCCCGCAACTTGGATGGTGCCTGCAATAGATCCTACCCTATTTGGGTTTGCATGATTATGTCTGCATTTTTCCGGGGGAATGGAGAGTTATCCCACGCCGGTCCGGTTTAGTTCTTGGGCTCTGAGTTCTGCAATCTTAGCTCGCCTAAGTGCAAATGTTTCTTGCGCGTAGGTGGTTAATGCCTTATAGGTATCTTCCTCGAGTAGCAGAGTGGATTCTTGATTGCGAGGGTTTCTCTGTATTGTGGTGAGGAATTTAAGCCTAATGTTGTCGTAGCTGGGGCACTCATACATGAGGTGCCCCCAGGACTCCTCTTCGCCGCAGTGGCAACGTGGGTCATTCGCGATTCCCATGGCGGTCAGTTTTTGTTGGAAGGATCCATGGCCGGTGATGATAAAGGTCACATGGAGGCCAGGCAAAAACCAGGGTGGAGGTTCTGGGTGAGTTGAACTTATGGATGGAAGGAATCGTTTTGTGATGTCCCCTTTTGTTGTAGTGTCCCAATCATGTTGCCATATCTCTTGTAGATGTTTGGTTATCCGTTGTCTTTCCTGCCTGGTGCCGTTTGTGGTGTCAAGTTGAAAATTTAGCAGTTGAGTTGGAACTCCCTTCCTTAAGTGATAAAAAAGCCCTCTTTTAACCACTTCTAAGTATAGTGGCTGACATCCAGTTAATACCTGCAGAGCAGGGGTGCTGACGGTGCGGCATGCCCTGCAAATTGAAAGGAGCATGAATCTCTGGATTGAATCCAGCTTACGTTTATTCTGTACTCCGGCCGAGTGACAACGGGTGGTCTTCTCCAATGCTCCACCGAGTGGATGGACTCAGTGGAGCAGAAACCGTGACCAGCACACGATTGTTGGCAGAAGGTAGGCTGGTGTGGGTAGCGTTATAGTAGGGTGTAAGGTGTGTTGGGGGTCTAATGTCTCCTTTGGTTTCCCCATCTCCGCGTATTTTCTATGTTTCGGGCAAGCCTGAGATTTTTTAAAAATATATATATGGTTCCTGAGCTATGTGGCGTGTTGTGCCCTTTGTTCATCCGGCTTATTAGCCGCCAGGCCCCTAGTGGGACCTGACGTTTCCACACCCTGCCACGGGGAGGCTGGCCGGGTGTACCCAATGAGGCTATTTTACTCTGGCGGGTCCTGCCACTTACTTTCCTGAGATTTCAGTGGCTAGGACCTAAAAAAAAAAAAAAAATATATATATATATATATATATATAAAATAAAATACATTGGAGAAGTCTCGAGCGTAGTTTAGTTAGTTAAGTTAAGCGTTATAGTGTAAAGTAAAGTGTAAAGTGTATTGATGTCTAACGGCACCAAGGGTTTCCCCCATCTCCGTGTTGCTTTCATTGTAGGTATACCAGTTCACTGGGAAGGCCAGAGCTTTAAAAGTGTGTGGATTTTGTATATGTGTAGTGTTCTGTATCGTTGTTCACCTGGCCGTTTAGCCGTTGGACCCCTACTGAGGCCCAACGTTGCCCACACTTGGCCTCGTGGAGGCAGACCAGGTACACAGAATCAAATTTTACTCTGCCAGGTCCTGCCACCTAGTGTCCTGAGATTTCAGTGACTAGGGCCTATAAAAAAAAAAAAAAAAAAAAAAAAACTCGGTAGGGGTGAGCTCTGGAATTTGAAAAGCCAATTGAAGTGTACGCGGTTTAATTTGGACGAAGTTAAGTTTTTACAGTTTGTGTGGGGTTATACGCTGGCGTATTAGGCAGAGTATGGTGGGAGACTGAAGGTTGGGGGAAAAGACAGAAGTATTGGGACGATAGAGAAGGCGACCCCAGGATTTTCAGTGAGGCAGGCCCAAGCCCCACCAGAAGAAGAATCAGGTTTGGCGGGGGTGGCAAGGAGACAAGACTGTCTCCTCCTCCCCACCAGGGGAAAGCGAGTAAAGGTACCAGGCAAGGGAGCCCGGTACAGATCGCCATCAGGCATTGAGAGTTGTGAGCACCTGGGGTTCCAAGCGATCTGAACCGGATCTTCTTTGGTGATCTCTTTCAATGTAGGAGTCAAATCCCAGTCGCAGGGTCATACATGAGCAGTCTTGTCCTATGGTTGGTCATGTAACCTGTTCAGGTCGCCTATTGTGCATGTTATGAGGATGCGGCATTGGGTCCTGGTGATATCATTTTCTTAGTTCGTGCGTTGGTCATTTGGTTTAGTCATCCAATTAGTGGTCCAGTGCAAATAATTTGTAGCCAGTTCATATCAAGTCCTGTGGCAGTTTGTCTCTGGTTCAGACGTAGGTCTTCCTGGTTGTCAGTTCCCTCGTGAACAAGGCTAAATGATGGTCATGTTCGTGGTTGTGGGTTATTTGGTACAGTTTTCTTGTGTATTCCGGTTTTCTTTCGTACAGTTTTCTTGTGCATTCCGGTTTTCTTTGGTACAGTTTTCTTGTGTATTCCGGTTTTCTTTGGTACAGTTTTCTTGTGTATTCCGGTTTTCTTTGATACAGTTTTCTTGTGTATTCTGGTTTTCTGTAGTCCTGGTTTTGGGATTCATCATTAGCTTCTGGGTGGTGTGCATGGTGGTTTGCTATAAGTGCTCGCCTTCTAGCAAAGAGTTTTTGTGCAAAAGTGGTAAGGGCTTTGTATTCTTGTTCCGAGTCGAGAAGATGCTGTTCCATGTTCTGCGGGAAGTAGGTGATAGCAGTGGTGAGCCTGCATCGCAGGTCCTCACACTGGTCGCAGTCATACATGAGATGTTGCCATGTCTCCTCATAGCCACAGAGGCAACGGGGATCTCAGTGATTC
Source organism: Mastigoproctus giganteus (assembly GCF_048544385.1). Taxonomy (NCBI): domain Eukaryota; kingdom Metazoa; phylum Arthropoda; class Arachnida; order Uropygi; family Thelyphonidae; genus Mastigoproctus; species Mastigoproctus giganteus. The sequence continues at coordinate 189,733,608 of NC_143577.1, forward strand.
GGAAGCTAGATAGTTTTGCATTAAATGGCCCGTGCCCTGTGAGCAGAAAGGTGACGTGGAGCCCCGGTTGGAACCAACTCAGGAGTTTTGGAAAGACTCTGTTTACGCTAGGGAGGAACTTCTTGGTGATTTCCCATTTAGTAGATTCTGCCCACCGATCCTGCCATTCCTGTCGGAGGTGGTCGAGCAGATTGATTTTTTTCAAGCTTTCTGTTGTTGGCGAGATCCAATGTGAAGTTCAGGACACGGTATTTCTTTTGCCATATTACATGTCAGGGCGCATCTGATGATTTCCAAGTCTAGCTGGAGGATTCCGGCCAAAACCTGGAGTGCGTGCGTGCTGACTGTGGAGACAGCTCGTGTGATTGTCAGAATTATTGACCGCTGGATGCTGTCCAAGGTTCTTCTATTTACCACTGTGGTTACCTTTTTGTACTAAACTGGTGAAGCATATGTGATGATCGGGATGAAGGTAGATTTGTAGTAAAGGGACAGGATCCGCTTGTTTAGCCCCCAGTCCCTCCTGGTCACTCTTGCGACCAATGCAGAATATTTCCGTATCTTTTGTTTAATGTACATTAGATGGGGCTGAAAAGACAGATTTTTGTCAATGATGATTCCGAGATATTTGATTTCTGTAGCAAGTTTTATTATTGTCTGGGGAATGTTTTATAGCATGGATTGGGTCCGCTGATATCTCTGGAGGGCATCCTGAACGCAAATGGTTACCTATCGATCGTCGCCGATCAGGTACACTCGTACATGTTGACCGTGTTCCCTGGGGGCGATGGTATCTATCAGCAAGACAATGTGCCATGCCATGTTGCGAGAATTGTACGTGAGTGGTTTGAGGAGCACGACGAAGACGTTAAGCTACTCCATTGGCCACTGAATTCCTCGAATCTTAACTCAAGTGATAATCTATGGGACCACCGCGATCTACACATCCGACGGATGGATCCTCCACAAAGGAACCTAGGAACTCCGGGGTGCACTGCAGTCTGCATGGTCACAGATACCTGTAACAACCTTCCGCAGACTTATTGAGTCCCTCTCACGGCGGCTGGCTGTGGTCCATTCTGCGAAAGGCGCATATTCTGCATACTAGGTCGGTGGTCATAATAATGTGACTGGACCTTGTATACACTCAGCAATCATTGAAATATGACTACCCCATCCGTAACGGACTATGCTGCACAGCTCGCAGTATAAAAAGCCGAACAGCTTCGTACGCTAGAGCAGTGGTAATTTTTATCTGGTCATGCAAATCAAAGTGATAAAGTAGCAATTATGGGATATTGCAAGGATATCAGGAATTTCAAAAGGGCATGATTGTGGGAGCTCGTGCGTCTAGTGCTTCCATATCGGAAACGGCACGTCTTGTCGGTTGCTCACGGCTCAATGTCGTTAAGGTGTACCTTAACCACAGTGTGCCTTGACCATAACATAACCGTAATGGCTAAGGTGTAACCACCTCCCGCCGTCAGAACTGTAAATGATTATGCAAGGTGGATGTTCGTGGTGAACGAAGGGCGCAGCGCGTCGTACAACCGCAACGGCAGGTCACTGTGGGACATTTTACATCGCAATACAATATGGGGAATGCAAAGTATTAAGTGTTAAGTATTTAAGTGTAGTTGTTGCGGACCCCAGGATCAGCATTTCCCTAAGTACTCACAATGGGGAATGCAAAAACAATATACCAAATGGCAATGCGCAGCACACTCAGATATATGGGTTTCGCATAAGACAACCCAAGCGACATTCTGTCCTCATCGTTGACGGCAAATGATGTGGTCTGAACAACAAGCTGTTTAGACACTGGAGCACTGGAACGAGTGTTCTGGTCGGATAAGTCCAAATATCTGGTGCAACACGCCGACGGACGCCTGCATATGCGCGCAAGCAACAGGAGTACATGGATCCATCGGCCATGGTGCCCGCTATCCAGGGAGTTGGCGATGGACGTTTAATATGGGCATGTTTTGCTAGCAAGAACAAGTTTGCTACTGTAGAATTTTTACGGGAAGAGCTGCCAATTCTACTGGCAAACGTGATTCTGGCCCACCTTTTGGCTACATCAGGTGGATCAGAGTCTCGTATTGAGACAGTACGTGATTAGCTGAGACTGGCCCACCTTCCCGTGGTGTGGACGAGTACCCAGAATTATCTGTCCAGGTGACTGATGCTTCTGGATAGCCAAGTGGTCAGAACAGAACAACAGAACACACACATAATACACACAAACCGACGTCACACACATATCTGGCCCATTTGTAGTGATACTGTTCTTCACAGAGATACGAGGCGGAGTTGAACTAACGTTCTAGGAGCCGCCCATTACAAAAACACATGTCCACACACATGTCCACATGGCAAACGTGATTGAAAAAAGCCCGCCAGGTGGCCGGTAGTACAAGTTGATGGTAAATTGTTCTCTCTAAAGTAACTTAAATTTAGTAAAAAATCTAGATTATTACCCAATATGATAGATATCATCTTATAGTGGAAGCCAAATGCTTTCCAATCATATGGGTCATGGAGGCACTGGACTTATAGCAGATAAGTAACTTTTAATTTTAATTTGTGTTTGAACAATATTGTTAAAGCCGAAGCAAACTACTGCCATTGTTTTGACCAGCTGAAGGTCACTGGTGTGAAGGTAGCTTTTTGGTCGCTATATTGCCTTCGGCAGTAGTTGCCCGCCCGCGACCACCTGTAGTTAACCCAATTGACTTAAACGTTATTGTTCTTCCTACAACTCTGCTGCAGATCAGTAAACTGACTACCCTTCCCCTATTAATGCTTGATTTGTCATCTGCTGCTTATAGCTCTGCATAATGGCTGGAAAAGTAAAAGTAAAAGTATATGCACATAGTAGAGCTTCACTGCGTTCCTGCAGGCAACCGCACCAGTACTCGGGGGAAGAAAACTCGGAGGGGGTTCCCTCCTCGATCGCGATGACTAAAAACAAAATTCGGACCGCGAAACAACAGGCTTCCGCGGCAAATGAACACGGCATACCTGCCGTGCACAACTCTCCCGGCGGCGACGATGCTGATTTTAATGGGATCAACAGCGATTGTGATCCTGCAGCATCCACGAAGAGACTTCCTACCCTCAAGAAAAAGGTTCTCAAAAGACCAGACGAATCTGGTTCACTCCCCCCTAAGCAATGGGAGGATGAAGAGGAATGGGATGAAATGCCGAATTTATTCAGCAAAGATTTTCCCAACCTGAAAATTATACACAAACTGAGGCGCAAAATGGAATACTGTCTCAATAGCAAAAACAGCAACGTCACCAGGGCCGTATCATTACAAATTTCGCGCTGCTGGGGCTCTTTAGAGAAGAAGTTATATGAGGTCATTATAGAAAATGAACAGCTAAAGGCCACCAATGCCCAACTCCAACAAACTAATAAAATTCTATCTAAAGTAACTAAAAATCCAACTATAGCAGCTCTGAATACCGGGCTACCTTCCAACCAAGCTTCTGATGAAGATACTCGGCACCAGTTGTCTTATGCTGCCACGCTCAAACTACCTCAGATCCCCACCACACAGAACAAGCATATGCTGATTATAAAAGCTAGAGAAGGGTGCGACATCCCAGATAGCGATGGAGTGAAGGACACCGTCCTAAAGAAGATAAAACCAAAATTAGACAATCTCCAAATCAAAAACATTCGCAAAATTCGCGACAAAGTGATAATATTGGAAGCAGCCACTAAGTCAGATCTAGAACAGATCAAGTCTTGCGGCACAGCTGAAGATCTAACTCTTACCTTTGAAACCCCTAAACTCAGGGGACCAAGTTTAATTGTGTTTGATGTAGATGGCTCAATCCAGAAAGTTGACCTACTGGAGGAAGTATATAACAGAAATCTCTTTGAATCGATGAGCAAAGAAGAAGCCATTAATGAGATGAAAATTCAATTTTCCACCAATGCACGGACTCGCGGTCAACTTAATTGGGTTATAGAAGTGTCTCCCAGGATAAGGAGATTCCTACACAGCCAGGATAGAATTTTTCTGTGCTGGTCATCCCACAGATTCAGAGATTTTGTACCAGTCCTGAAATGCTACAAATGTCTTGGTTATGGGCACACCTCTGCTAAGTGTCTTAAAAAACAACCAATATGTGGGCATTGTGCTGAGGCAGGGCATCTCTACAAGAACTGTCCCAACAAAGCCTCACCTATTGTAGTTTTTTTTTTGCGGATCCATCCCCTCTTTGAGGCTACTATCCTCAGAAGGGATGAACGGTTCCACATGACCCACTCTCGAGCCACTTCCGATTCCGTAACACAAGAGAACGGAACACGTGGGAATGAAACACGTGATGAGTACCGTGAACCTGCTGGTATTTAAAGACGCACCGCAGAACAAAGAAAATACCGCTGAAGAAGAAGGCAGGAGCCTTCGAAAGCTTTGGTTTTATCGATTTTAATTTAGTATATTTTAATGTATTTTATTCTATTCTAATGTATTTAATGTTCTTAACCCAGTATATTTTAATGTATATTTTATATGTATATTTCATATATTTTAGTTGTAAAGTTAAATATAATTTATTGTAAATACAGACAAATATAACTTATTATAAATACATAGTTATCAAGATTCCAGTTTTCGTTTTCTTTGTGTTTTATTTCTACATAAGGTTGGAGAAAAACATTTAAAACTACAATATGAACATACCCAACCTCAGAGGCCTGTTTGAAGAAAGCCTCACCTCCTAAATGCTCAAATTGCAAAGCAATTAACAAACCCTATGATCACTCTGTGCGGGATGGAGCGTGCCTTGTATATAGGAGAGCAGCAGATATAGTACGCAAGAAGACTAACTATGGAAAATAGGATGCTCAACCCCCCCTCTCCCAGACTTCGTATAGCTCAAATCAATGGCCAAAAATCCATCTCAGTGGCACCACAGCTTCAACCCCTAATGGACGAGTTGAATCTAGACATTCTTCTCCTTCAGGAACCATACTGCATCCGTGGAAGGGTCTCTGGTTACCCCCTGGCTTTCAGGAAAATCCAGACGACAAACCAATTGTGCCTCGCTGCTATCATCGTCCGCAATCCAGACTTAGTAGTAACACAGTAGAATCACTCTGCACTCCCCACCTAGCGGAGGCTACAATAGAAGGCAGCTTCGGCCGTATTGCGGTCCTAACAGCATACTTCCAATTTGGTACAGATATCCTCCCGCACATAGCTCGACTAGAACAAGCTCTCGACCTCCTGGGGAACACTGATGTCATCATATCCGCAGATTCGAATGCCCGGTCAACACAATGGTTCAACACCTCTACCGATGCAAGAGGAGATATGTTAGATGAATTCATTGCCTCACGGAGCCTTGAAATCATCAACAGACCAGGACAACCAACCACCTACTCTTCGGGAACTGGAGAGTCTAACCTGGACATCACACTAACTACTTCTTCTCTTCGCAATAGATTCCTCCATTGACAGGTGCATGACACAGCCACTACTAGCGACCATCGCCTCATCACTTACAGTGTCACCGATTCTGCCCTCCCTCGTCAAGTGCCTATCCAGGATATTGTAAGATTCTCTACTAAAACAGCGAACTGGGACCAGTTTGACAATGTAATTCAAGATGCTCTTCATGACCCAGCTAGCAACTTCTACCAATCAATGAACAGTGCACAGAAAACAGACTTTGTGCAGAGTCTGCTCCTCAAAGCTTCAGAGGCTTCCATGAAAAAATGTTCCAGGAAACCAAGATCTGTTCCATGGTGGTCGCAGGAACTCACTAACCTGCGCAATTCTCTGAAGCGCGCTCGGAAAGAATACCAACGCAAGAGAAGGACTGAACCTGCTCACATTGCAGAACAGTATAGAGACCGATTCAAAGCAGTCCGCCGTGAATATACTAACAAAATTTATCATGCCAAGCAAAGCTCCTGGCGTTCCCTTGTCGAGACTGAGGGGAACCGGAATCCGTGGGGTTTAGTCCACAAACTCGTGAGGAATAAGCTGGGATCCACGGACGTCATACACTCTGTCCGCTCTGATGACTCGTCTGAGACTTCACACTGGGAAGATACAATCAACCGGATTCTGGATGAACTAATATATCAGGACAACACCAACTCTGACACTGACATCCACAGGACGATAGCAGTACAAAATTCCAGCTTCCAGCCAGACAATATGGAGGAACCATTCACAGAGGAAGAAGTCGATGCAGCAATTAAAAAAATCAAAAAAGGTAAAGCTCCTGGTCTGGATTTTATGAAGGCGAGACTGTGCAACGTCTCTGGGCCATAGCTCCAATGATACTTCTTCAGCTCTTCAACACCTATCTGAATGAGGGTAACTTTCCATCACGTTGGAAGCATGCTAACCTGAGGCTCTTACCTAAGGATCCCACAGGTACTTCCGAGGCATATCGCCCGATTGCGCTGCTTCCCATTCTCGGCAAGGTTTTTGAGAGACTGCTGCTCTCCCGCTTCCAACCCCGATATGAAGCCAGTGGTTTGGCATCCTCGCTTCAATTTGGTTTCAAACAAGGGTGCTCCACAATTGATGCTCTATCTAAAACCCTCAAAGTTGCAGAACAGTCGGATGCAACTTATGTACTGGCAATCTTCATTGACTTCAAAGGAGCTTTTGACACAGTGTGGTGGCCGGGCGTTCTTCAGAGGGCCAGAGTCTCTAACTGCACTTGGAATTTCTACCACTGCCTCAAAAGCTACTTCTCTAACCGCAAGGTCAGCATCAAAACAAAATATCACTGCATCACCCGACATCTAACCCGAGGCTGTCCCCAGGGCTCCATCCTGGGGCCAGCTGTCTGGAATATGATACTCGACGACTGGCTCCTGAGGGACTACCCACACACTACTCAGCTTTCTTATGCCGACGACATGGTTATTATCATTGAGGGCCCCACCCGCGCCACCATAGAAACCCAGGCTACGGTTGTTCTCGCTGCTTTGTCCGTATGGGCCACGGAAAATAAACTCTCAGTCTCCAGACCTCCTACCATACGTTTTAATGGCCGCCCACTGGAAAACTACCGATCGGTGAAGTACCTAGGAGTAATTTTGGACGACAGGAGAACTTTCATTCCTCATATCCAAGCTATCAAAGAAAAGATAAAAAATTACATCAGTATGTTAGCACGCTTTACCCGCAAGGACTGGGGTCTTAAAGGACCAACTCTACGCCTTTTATACTCAGCAGTATTTATACCAATTGTCACATATGGAGCTGCAGTATGGTACCACCGAATGACTTTAGTGCATTCTCAACGTAAAATTCAGCAAACTCAACGACTTATGCTACTACAAATGACCCGCGCATGTAGAACGACATCAACTGCCGCCCTACAGCTACTAACAGGCCGCCTCCCTTTGGACCTCCACGTCGCTTTTATCGGACTTTCTCATGCCATCTAGAAGAATAAGGAAGCTGAATTCCTCACTATTCAAACCTGTACCGATACCGACATCAAACAGGAACAAAAACGTGTGTGGCTACAATTCATAAACTTATGGCAAACCCGCTGGAATAACTCCACAACTGGTGCAACTACTAAACTTTTCCTCCCCGAGGTAACCTACATCAACAAACAACGTTCCACTCGGTTCTTCCCAAACGTCTATGCTTCCTTCCTATTAACTGGCCACGGGTCCTTCAAGAGACGCCTTCTAGAGTTCGGCCTAGTCGAGGTGCCCTCTGTACCTGCGGAGAACCTGAAGACTGGGATCACGTGATGTACTCATGCAACGTATACTTAGATCTAAGAAACCAACTACTCCTAGACCTCCACACTACATCACTTCGGCCAGAAACCAAGTTATTGGCATCTAATGATGCCTTCCGTGCACTGACCAGTTATGCCAACGAGGTCTTTCGTCGTCGCTGGCATCACCTGCAACTCCCGAACACTACTCCTGGATAACCTCCTCTAGACAGCAACTGATACCCAGCACCGGAAACTTCCAGACATGAAACTACAAATGGCGGACAGCCCTGTCGACGCCGCTCCGTGATTCTCCATTGTGACGATCCTGAATTCTTTAATTTGAACTTTACCTATTCTCTTCTTCCTACCCACAGTCTTTCTCCAGGACTCCCACAACGGCACCTAGCACTCTTCCTGCTCCGTTTCGCCTGGGAGGATGCCTACGCTCTGTCATCCTCGCTATCTTGTCTGTCTTCCACTTTCCTGTCTCTTCTCCGCTCTTTCCTTGGCTCTCCCCACTCTCGCTCCTGCAAGAGTGTGGACGGCCCGTCAGATGTCTTTAACTCCCTGGTCCGGCTCCTCGTGCCAGTGGACGGATGCTGGGAGGCTCCTTCCTGGTGATCGCGCCTCCCAGTAACGAAGAGGCCAGTCAAACAACACACTACTCACACATAACCCACACTGACTGGCTTTGCAATGTTAACAGAGTATTTAACGCGGATTTGTGGGAAACCACGGGAACCGCATAACAAAAAACACTATGTCCACTGTGTCCACTATGGCAAACGTGATTTTCACGTTTGCCGGTAGTTTCCAAACGTCGCAAACGTGATTTTCAACATTCAGTATGAGATCGGTAGGTCCAGAATATCAGCGTGCATTGGGAAGACTGAGGATCAATAATCGATAATATCTGTAATAATAATAATAATAATGGAGACAAACTTAAAAGAACCTACTCTTAAATTAAGGATAATGCAGACAAATGGCCAAAGATCTCGTACTGTATCAAATGAAATCAGGGTAGCTGCCGAAAATAATCGTATAGTTAAAAGAATTTGGAAGGGATATAGCCTCAACCTACGGATATAGCTATTATTGCTATACAAGAATCTTATTGTGTTATGGCTCAGTTTGGTCAAACTTCAAAGATTGCAGGATTTCCAATAAATGCTATAGTAATAGAATATGAGGAAGGAGGTCCAAAACTTTAAATAGTGATAATGAAAAGAATATTGATATAGTTGCAACAAATAATTTAAATTCTAAAAATGCAGTATGTGTTATGGTTACGTGTTATTCAATTTCATTTTATTTAATTTCAATATTTTACCTTTTGTTGACTTTACTGAGTTAATTATCTATAACATGCCACGCAATATTTTGGAGGTAATATAGTTATCATATCTTCAGATATAAATGCATAATTAAGTTACTAGTATAGTCAACGACGGACTCTAGAGGAATAATAATGCTGGAAGAAATTTTAGACAGTCATAATTTATTTATAGTCAATAGTCCTAGTATTTGTACAACTTATTATCGTACTGCAGGGCAATCAAAATGCGACATTACAATAAGTAACTATGCGTTTCGTAACCAGCTAACAAATTGAATGATTCATACGGACTGGACAATAAGTGACACATAGTTATCACTTATGAAATTAATGATATTATGGTTTGTAATTATGATCAAACCAGGACTATTCCGGTGCACCTTATTAGGTTTTAATCGGAATGCATTTGAAATGTCTATAAAGACTGATTTTATAACCTTTAACTGTACTAGATTAGATTTAATTTCTATTGCTGATTTGGTAGATCAAATTTATACCTATCTGCTGAAGGCACCGTATAAGTCAACGATTAAAAAGATTGTCTTTCCAAGGAATTATTGCACTTGGTGAAACCACGAGTTAACAGTATTAAAAAAGTCAGTTCATTCTACCAGGAAGAAATACCAACATCACAGGCATTGATAGGAAAATGAGGTGGATCGAATTCATAATGAATACCTGACCATTAAAAATAGATATACTACAGAAATTTTAATTAAGAAACGTGATACGTGGGAGTAAGTTGCGACTAAGGGTAACACCAATTTCGTTACCCAATGGTCTGTTTTATAAAAATTCAAAAGAAAAATTGCATACAGATGAGTTATTTCGTGTGTACCCTGTACGCACGACAGATGTTTTTTTTTGTTTTTTGTTTTTTTTTATGTGAAAACATCTATAGCGGCACTAGAGTAAAACCATTTAAATTTTTGAATAGTTTGATCGAAACTTACTTACGCTACTTAGAAAGTTGATGTTGATCAAAATCTTGAGAAGCAGATTTTATTCTTGCATAATATTACTACCCGCTTTCTTGCATAATATTCTGCTTTTATTCTTGCATAATATTACAACCCGCGGCTTACTCTACCGAATCAACGTCAGTGACTCAGTTAGCATCGTTAGCGCCATTTAGGAAGTGACGTCATTTGCGTCAATTTAAAATGTAACAACCATCTAATACGAACGACGTCAGTTGCGTCAATACTGTAAAAGAAAATTCGTTACCAATCAATTGCATCATTTCCGTTACCGTACGAAAATTTCGTTACCAATCAATTGCGTCATTTCCGTTACCGTAAGAAAATTTCGTTACTAATCGATTTTACTCTAGTACAGAGATAAATGTTTTCTCATTAAAAGGTTGTTTCCTACAGATGATTGGCAATATCATACGGAAATAAGGGAGGCAAGCATTAATTATAGTACGGAAAATCAACCTGAACCCTTTATTATAGATGAATTGGAACAAGTTCTTCAGAAGAGTAATATTAATGAATGTCCTGGAATATATACAATTGAAAATGTTTTTTATTAAACTTCTTTCAATTCTTTCCTGAGGTTTTATTAGCGTTATATAATAAGTGTTTGTGTGATGGTATATTCCCCAAAAAATGGAAAGTAGCCTTAATAAAACTGGTTGGAAAGAAAAGCAGACTGGCCCAGCATCCAAAGTCATACCGACCAATGTCACTTCTGGCTAATTTGGGAAAAAATATATATATATATTACAGCTTTTAATCACCCTACGAACAACACAAATGCTAGTAGATAAAAACAAGATTTTTTACAAACAGTATGGGTTTTCTGCAGGTAGATCTTGTGGGATGCCCTTGCTGATTTTGTTCCTACTTTACGGAGTTTTAGTGTCAAGTATGAATTGGAAATACATGCAGATTTTGATGGACTCCTATGATTCCGTCTGGTGAGAGGAAGCCCGTGACCACCTAAGAAAACTGGATTGTCCTTATTAATTATATATCTTATAGATAAGTTATTTTCTGTACAGATTGATAATAAGGAAGTCACAACATTATAGTCTAATAAGACAAGTTATGCCAGGATCGGTGTAGGGGCCATTACTGTGGAACATGACACTAAATGAATGGCTTGTAAAAGATTTTGATTGTTGTAGAATTATAACTTTTGCAGGTGACCGCTCGAGGTAGATCAATGGTAACTCATCGTTCGAGGTAGCTCAGGGTAGTTCATCAGCAAACTGTTAATTATATCCTTAATGAGCTCCAGTGGTCTATTAATAATAAATGAATAATAAATCCTAATAAAACAAAAAGAATGAATTTTAAAACTCAACTAGGAAAATAAAGATAATAAATATACTAATAAATAAATAGTAAATAATTCTAATGATAAAAAAAAAAAAAAAAAAATGGATTTGTGCTGGCTGTACTGCAACAGAGACAATCCGAACCGGGAAAATATCTGATAAAAAACGAAAAGAAGCGCTCTCTAAGAGTATTGATGAATTATCAGATAACGAAGTCTCTTTTGAGGATTCAGAGATAGAAACCCTTGGACCCAAACTCACTCTATAAGACACCAATTGTACAGACACTCTACAGTTAATTAATCAAATTTGTTCAGAGCAAAACTCGTCAATAAGTCGAAGCAACACAAATCATTACGACTTGAAATCCCATATAGATGAGTTACGAAACAGACTAGATACGATCATTACCAACCAGGACCTTTTAAAACAGAAAATACGGACGATATTAACAACTCAGCAAGAACTCATAATGAGTTCAGAAAGAGAAAAACAACGGAATGCTAAACTCAGCGAACAAGTTAACAAAATCTATAATTTGACGTGTGCGTCAAGGAACAACCATGCTTCAATTTACAATCTGCACGAAATGAAACTTAAATCAAAAGGGGTAGACGCAGTCAATAGCAGACCATCTGAACATAGCAACATGAATGGAAATTCTGATATGAATAACATGATCAGTATACAATTTTTGTCGCGAAATGTTCCATCTGATGTAATTTCAAAGAATCGTAATACCGTTAAATCAATCCTCCCTGCGGATACCCTCAATAACTGTCATAACGAAACACCCAAGTTAATCAGTTGCAAAACACCGGGGTGTATCAGGGGTGAGATAATTTTTTTGTCTCAAAGCTTGTTGCAACCGTCGTGTACCAAAGACAAATTAACTGTTTCTCAGGCCCGGAGCACTAATAATGCAACGATCCAAACTGATATCTCTTTGCCAGGAATAGTGTCAACGGCCGCACTGTCCATGCAGGACAACTCAAGGCCAGAAATCCAGAATGAGTCAATAAGCAAGTCTGTCGCAGATGAGTTGCAAAGAAATTTCATACCTGTGTTAATAGATAAACTGATGTATGCTCTTAATGATCTGTATACTAATATGCAAATCAAAACCAGATGCTTCAAAATTCATAAGTTTTCCAAACAAAATGAAACAGTTAACAGAATCAATACTCGATTCACCGCCCAATCCGCAGAGTCCCGCCGAATTGGAATGTTGCCCAAATACTCAGGGAGCCAATCACGTTTCAGAGGAATCTCAATTCCCTAATGTAGCAAACAGCGAAGTCCCGGTCATGAATTCGTGTCAAGCAGCTGCTGCTGCTGTCTGAAAGCAGCCATTGCTCATCTATCATGAACAAACAATTTTGGGAAAAAATCACTGTTACCCGTTCAGTTTCATCTCAATTAACAGCTAATCAGAACCCCCTTTCAAATTAAGAGTCACCCTGCGAATATCAAGGAAAAGTGTCAGATTAGGATTGATACCTCCACGTCCTCTATTCTGAGATCGATGAGCAAGCCTTCCACCTCCCAGCACAGAAGCCTTTTTATTTCCCGACTGGGGCCACTGACAACTGCTAGGAAATTGAGGCTGCAGTGAGTAAAGAACTGCATACCAAAGTATCTGCAAAATTACTCGTCTTTTAGAGTAGTTTGCGAAAGTCGGGCATTCAGATCTGTTGCATCCACATCTGTATGGCCAGGTGGCACTCTAATCAGGCCTTTTTATGAATCGAAAGACCCAAAACCATCCACTTCAACTTCATCTTATAAGCAAAACCGAAAGATGACACAGCTCCCCCCCCCTGCATGACTAACTAATTGTGAAACTACACTAGCGTCTCTCGACTGTTGAAAACCACCGCACCACATGTCCAGGTTCAATCACTTTCTTGCCCCAGCTACTGTTTATAAACATACCGATGTGACACCACATAACCCTGATTTTCAATCATTTTCAATTAATAGTATAATTTCCACCGGGCGTAATCTGTTGAGGTGTTCAACAGCATCTACAAATAGATCAGCACTTATAAAAATTCCCTTTCAACTCACCCTTAGAGTTTTCTACCAAAATGTCCGGAACCTCCGAAATAAGCTTGAAACTCTCGAACAACTCTTGTTGTCCGACACCGTGGATGTAGTTTGTCTATCAGAAACATGGCTTGATCCTGACCAGGAGTCAATTGCCTATGCTCCGGCCGCTGGATTTTCATCGTTATTCATATCAAGATCTCAATCTCGAGGCAGGGGTATTGCCATCTTCGTCAAAGATTCCAACATGAAATTTGTGCACGTCACATTTAGAAACTCCTTATATTATGAAGCAATACTCGTGACTGTGAAATTTAATGCCTGTTTAATAGATTTAGCAGCAATCTACATACCCCCCAGCTCCGGGTATTGCAACATTTGACGATGCTATTGGCTGAATAATGAGTAAGTTACACCCTTCTGCTACGCACATTCTCTGCGGCGATTTTAACCTTCCACCCCACCTGAGTCCTCTACTTCAACGACTAATGAACAATCTCTCTCCATTAAAGTTTACGATTATCAATGAGGAGCCAACGAGACACCAATCGCCTTGACTTGATTCTATGTTCTGGAATTTGCATATTCGACATTCCACCAGAAAAGTCCTTCAATTCAGATCACGACCCAATTGCATTACTTCTTGTTCTGCCTATGCCCAGCTTCAATTGCCATAATACTGTTGAAAAGAAAATCATATTCTCTCCGAATTTTCTGAATCCAAAAAAGTGCCTCGAGGCAGCGCAGGCTATTCCATGGCATGTGTTTGATGGATATCACCCAATCCTCGCAGTTGATCTAATCACAAGATACAGTCACCCTCTATGCGTCAGCCAAAACGGTACACATTTCTCCAAGAACTAGAGCTTGGTGGACCAAAGATCTAGCGCGCAGTTTTCACAACAAGCAGTACCTTCACAGGCAGTGGAAAATCTCTGGCACAACCCAAGATCGAATCCTATACTCCAGAGCAAGAGCTATGTTCAACAGACTCAAAGCATCAGCAATAAAGAGATACACCGATGCTACCTTGTCTAAAGGAAAAGCGCCATACTCATCAAGACACAGTCACATTAATTCAAACCTTGATCTAGATATCTGGATGGACTACCTTTCAAGATTCAAAACCAATTCCGCTTCTGCTGAAATTCCTCTCCAAAACTCTCAGTTTGCTTTCCATATGACCTTTCCATAATTTCCATCACAAGACAGCAACTGATATATGCTATTAACTTGCTGCGTCCATCTAGTACCGCCGGCCGTGATAAGATACCTCATTTCATAATTAAATACCTTAGCCCCTATATCCTAGATGCATTATTCTCAATCACAACTCTTTTCTTTCCACACGAGTTTTCCCTGCTCAATGGAATAAATACTCTGTAAGGCCACTGCCTAAGGTTATAGCACCAACAAGCCTAAAAGATTTCAGACCAATCTCAACTTCTTCCACCTTCCTCAGACTTCTAGAAAAGGTACTCCCTTCCAGCATTAAACAAACAGCTGACGCCACAGAAGCCGAAAGTTCCATTTCGCAGTCGAAAATAGATCCACCATAACAAACCTCATGGCCGGTCAGAGCCCACACTAATCCTCAAATACAACCTGTTGAAACTGTGTAGTCGGTTCCTACCTGCCCAGGCACTCCCCAAAATTCAGGCACTGCTCCGTCTTGGAGTCGACCTTCAGAAATTGGCTACCGACTACAAATACCGTCACATGCTCCTCGAATGGATTACATCTGTGGAACTGGGATAATTTCCTCCATATAACGTTCAGTTCCTCATATTTTCATTATTATAATTTCATTTTTACATGTTTAATTTTGTGTAACTCATAGTTTCCCATGTAACGGTAATTTTTTTTTTTTTGCCATTTAATCTCATTTATAATGTAAAACTCCTGGCCATGTCGCCGTGACGAGTATTATTGTCTTTCTAGTACATGTTCTCTACTTATCAGCAATAAAGAATTTATTTTTTTATAATAAATATCTAGGAATTTTGATAGACAAACTTTCATTCTCATTTGATGTACCCAGAACTACAATAGCAACCATTCCGAACAGCAACAACAATCCCCCCCCCACACACTTTTTGGCTCGAAAACTTTATTTATTTTCTTCTCATTAACTTATTTCCGCCTATCTAATTTAAACCCAACCCAATCACTCTTCTCGTACATCAGTAACTCACATTCTGTTTTTCCCACACAATGGAACTCTTTCATCTACACTGGTGTGCAAAACTTAAGGACTAACACTATTTCTAAAGGTTACAATCACAAAATCTTTACTTAAAGTACTCTTTACTGATGAGGGTACATTCAGTCTCAGCAGTGATTCTGGATGTCAGCTAATCTGGCGAGAGCTTGGCACACGCTATCACCCCGCAAACATCACTGAAAGGGATCGATATGGCGGTCGAAATGTTCTCGCCTGGGGAGGCGTTATCTTGGATGGACGTACACAACTCCAGATACTGGAAGGCGGTACTGTAACCAGTGCACGCTACTGTACTGAGGTAATCCCTCCCCATGTGCGTCTGTTGCGAGGTGCCATTGGCCCCGAGTTTGTGTTTATGGATGATAACGCCACACCCCATCGCACTGCAGCTGTTGATATGCTTTTGGAAAGTGAGGACATTGTTCGTATGGATTGGCCTACCCGTTCCATCGATCTAAATCCCATCGAACACTTATGGGACGCTCTGGGAGACGCCTAGCGGCACGTCCACACCCACCGCCAGAAAATGTTCACCAGCTGAAGATGGCGCTGACAGAGTAATGGACGATGTTACCGCAAGAACTTATCAACAACATTGTTCTAAGTATGGACAGGCGGTGCAAAGCCTGCATCGACATTAGGGGTCGTCGTATCTCCTACTGAGGATTAACTCTTTCCTTTGTTCCATCTTTGGAAGTGATGCATCCGGATCATGGCAGCCAGTGCTATGTTGCCATTTTTGAATAAAATTACCGTTTTGTTTCCGTTGTTGTTTTCTTCATCATTTCTGTACCTCACGAGGTTCCTTTGGTATGCTTTCCCGATATCCAGGCCTCAGAAGCTACAGGTGAAAACCTGACTGGTCCTTAAATTTTGCATACCAGTGTATTACCACTAGATCACCTACTGACCATACGTTTGAACTGCTCCATACCGACGCCCTCCCTCTGCACTGTGTTGCGTCAAGTAGCGGTGTAATAGTGGGATTAAACTAGTGTTCCGAAACTTTTAATTTTAACCTTTTCGGACCTGACCATACCATTTTTTACCATATTTCTTAAGCGCCCTACCGCCACGCCTACTTCCAGTAATGGAAATATTTTCGCAAAATATTGTTTTTTTTATTCCTTAAATGCTTGACTTCTACGTGCTATTCTCACTAAGAGAAATATATTTGTAAGACTTTGTCTTACAGATCATCCTCCGAGTCTCTTACGATCTCATTCGTTTCGCAGTCGAACTGTAACTGCACGTTCACTTCTTCGACCGTGAGGGAAATCTTTCGCACAGAATCAGGGCATTGAACGGTACTTTTATCATCCTCCATATGTGTCGTTTTTTATGTTTTCCGTCCTCCAAAAGAGCAAGATCCGTCTCAATGTTTAGCTGATAACGCTATCAAGAGCCGTTTGCTTATCCTGCGATTTACAGAGTTTCCTTCGCGTATTTTGAGTATCTCTAAGCTGCACATCCCTATTTGATTTGATTTCCAGTGAGTCTGGGGTTCTAGTAACAATTTCATTGTCTGCTTCATTTTGATCATTCCTTGTTAACATTAGTACGAAGTATATTCTAACTACGAAGTAAATTATAACGAATAACATTCTCTTCAATGTTATCGTATGTAGATAGTGGGCTATCTACGTATGATAATGAGTGAATCATCAAGAGCTATAAGAATTTTGAATTCAAAAGATTTGCAGAATGTAAGATAAACCCTGTTACTTTGTATTAATGTAATGTTTTGAAACTTTAATATTAGGTAATGATAAACTTTCTTATATGCTTTTTGAGGAATCACATCTTTTTAATTTACCTGTACATTTCTTGAATAATCCAGAATTAAAAGCTCTTATAATAAAAAAAAAACAGTTATTTGTGTTAGCTTTGAACATCAGGTCATTAAGAAAAAACTGGTTCAACTTTTTGCATTATATAATTGAAATAAGAGAATTTATTTCATGTATCGCCTTAAGTGAGGTTATCATAACAAATAGAGAAATTTCTCATGATAAAATATACAAAACTATATTTGTATAGTTATGACATATATTTTATATATATATATAGTTCGGACATATATATATATATATATAGTTCGGAGAGTCGGACGAATCATAATGTATTATATTATAAAACATGCCTTAAGGCAGTTCAAGTAAATTACTCAAGTTATTTTTGTGAAAATTGTTGTTTCAAATTATTAGGTGAAGATTTTAATCATGCCTTCATGATTTGTGCTTTCTATAGGCTGCCATCAAAATCTGTAAACAATTTTTTAATAGAATTGGAAGGCATAATTTTGCAAGGGGAATATATACAGTCTTATAAGACTATATTTGTATGATATTGTAATATTAATATACTTAATTATGAATCAGACAAAGTGATATTTAAATTCTCTACTATTTTAAACAATTATGGGTTTGAACACATCTTATTTGGAATAACAAGGCAACAAAAAATGGAAGGTGACAGAACTTTTACGTTCTTGTTTAGCTCATTTTATGACTAATATAAAGTTGAACTACACTAAGTCTTATCTCTCTATACATTAAAACAGATTTCCTCCTAGTGATATTTATTCGAGCCAATGGGAGAAGAGAGCGAGGCAATTACGTCAGTACTATTGCAATTAATTATTTACAACTGCCTCCATAACGTTCACCAATCTCGTCCACGTGCTTCACTGTCTAACATTTGATGTTCCATTATAACCTTTTTTGCCTCTGTTTTAAAATCGGAAAACATGTTTCTGATTTTAAAACAGCGGAAAGTGAGGAGATAAACACCATAGGCATGCCAACCTAGGAGGAAAGGAGGCGGTGCTAAACAGTGAGTGGCACCTGCCAATCACTGACCTCTCCCTGACTTTTATTCGAAGTAGAGTAGTACCCAAGATCTGAATTTTTACCAGCCCTATTCCTAGGTGAACTACTCCATGTAAAAGCAGGTAAATAACTACATAATGATATTTATTCGACCTTAAGAATGCCGCGCACTACGAATGCACAGGTAAATAATTATATAGGTCATTTCCTCATTAGAAATCGATCAGTGCATTTCGAACAGTGTGTCTTTTACGTAGAAAAGATTTGACTTACTCATACCTCTACATATCATGTAGAAGAGCATGCACGGGGGTTGGCGAACAAAGCGAGCATGGGACAGAGCCCCTAGTATATTAGTAAATCGATTTTCAGATCATAGAACATGGAATAAATACTAACAGTGGATAAGAACTTAAAACAACATTTATCTAAATAAAATTTAAAAAAATGATTATAGGGAGAAAAATTGTTTATCATCAAATAAGCTCAAATAAATTTTAGAAAACATGTTTATACAAGAGCAAGAAAATTAGACAAGTGTAAATGTATTTTCAAACAAAATAATACAAATAATTAATAATTCAAGGTTTAACACGCAGAAAAATTAAGATTATTCAGGTTGAAAAAAATACATATTTTAATAATATGATAAGTAAGTTTAAGAAACCTTGAATAACAAAGGAAACTGAAGATTTAAGGGTTCAAGGAGATAAATATTTTAGGCAGTCCAGAAATTATCCATCAAAATTAGAACATTACGGTAATTATAAGTAGCATAGGAATAATTAAAAAACAAAAAAAAAATCTTATTAAATCAAATTCTTATGATTAAACATATAAATCAAAAGGAGAATTGGAACATTATAAATAATCTGTTTAATGCTTTTGAGATATGTGATTCTTTGAGAGAGAAAATTCCGGATTGTCCCTGGTTGCATTATCACTCGTGTGAATTTCTCTGCTAGGTGCTTGAGTGTGCAAGTGAATTTCTTGTACGATTAGTTTTTTAAGCAATTGTATAACAATAACACGTTAATAAGTATTTTACAATCCTTAATGAGTTTGAGATATAGTGTACTTGATGAATATTAATAAATATTGAATTCTGCTGTATTATTATAATTATAATTACAATAATAATGATTATTATTATTATTATTATTATATTGTTTCTCTCTGATTGGGGGGGTTCCACCTCGTGACGGGTATTGCTACCAAGTACACAGGGTGGTCGTTGTTAACTCTGCTGTTACTGTTGGTCGAGGACCTCTCTGACTATGCTACAGGTGTTCAGGATTGCGACCTTCTGGAGTTCCTTGTAGCGGGTTAAGTGCTAGACAGAACCACAATGGGCTCAGTGCATCTCCCTGAAAGATTCCTCTCGTGATGGGATTGTCCTGGTTGTGATGTTTTCGACCTCAATGGTTCTACTCCATTTCGCCATTGTTTCTCCTAGGAAGTTTGTCACTATCGGATTGACTGTGTAGATGTTCAGCGCCTCTATTAGCTAGCTATGAGGCACGGAGTCGAAGGCCTTGCGGTAATCGATGTAGGCTGTGTACATGTTGCGGCGATTCTTGTAGGCTTGGTCCATAACCGCGGCATCTATGGTTACTTGCTTTCCCATTGTGTCCTATGCTTCTGAAATCTGATCTGGTGCTCCTCATGTAACCGTCAAGAAATTCCTTGCCCTAGAATATTGGGTTCTTAGATGGTTCAATAGTAAGCTTTTTTTTTTCCCATACAATATCCAGGAAACAGCTTAATGAAAACTTAAAAACAAAGCCTATGGAGCAGATGATCAACGAGTCTGGAGTCATGCTTCTTGCAAAGTTAATTACTTCTGAAAGCGATTCAACAAACTTAGCCAACTGTCCCCAACAGGGAAAATTCAAGAAACCAGAAATTCAAATCCAACCTCTCCAGGCTCAAGCAAATGGATAGAATAATCCCCAATGCATCCCTTCACGTCATAAATCATCACAACATTGATTGCAACAGGTTAATCAACTCTGAAGCCTATAGGAGTCGATCTCCAACAAAATGTAGAGAAATAAAAACAGCAGCCTGCCTCCAACCCAGTAACTGCAACTGAAAGCCAAATGTCCTGTTCTGCGAATTCATTTTTAATTCATAACTATAATTCTTAGTCATTATTAATGTCTATATGAAATCTGCTATGTACATATATTCGATTATTTTATGTTATTTCCTTTGTATTATTATCTGCCCCTAGTCATGTCCTTTGATGGGCTTGCTGTATTTGCAATAAATGAATATTTATTTATTTATTTATTCTCTTCCACTGCAGTGTTTATTCAGCATTTCGGCAGCCCCTGCATCTATTTCTTCTTCTTCTCATCATGGGTATGAAGCTACTACCATAATTAACAAGAAAAACTGCAATCTACTTCAAGACTTCACTGCGCAGCTGTTCCTTCGTCAATGAAGGCTACTTGCTTCTTTATTCTCCGGTAGACTTGTGCAGGCTCCTCATCTGCCTTTTACGACAGACTCTCTATTGATGCTTGACGATCTGGATTACGGAGTTGGACATATTGCAGCCAACAACTGTTGTGGCTAGTGCGGGACTAATTCCCTTATATATGTTATCATTCTTTCTTTATTGCTATTTCTACTTCAGCTATCCTACATATCTAACTTTGCATTGCTCCTTGTGCACAAGCGTCAACAGCACACAGGACAGTGATAATCCTGTATGGCGTGGATCGTCAGAGTCAACACCAATAAAAGTGAATCTATGGCCTCTTAGTGGGGAGTTTTTTTCTTTTTTATCATTTATTTTAATTTTTTTACTAGAAAGTAAATTGTAGAATGAAGGGAAGAGTGTATAAAACTGTGATTAGACCCGCATTGATGTACGGTGTTGAGACATCGGCAATTACAAGGCCCAGGAGAAAAAGATGGAAGTGGCGGAGATGAGGATGCTAAGATGGATGTGTGATGTGACTAGGAAGGACAGATAAGAAACAGCTACATCAGAGGTACGGTTAAGGTGGAGCCTCTGAGTAAAATAAAATGCAGGAATCTAGGTTGAGGTGGCTTGGACAGGTGGACGAAGAAGTGAGGAGTATGTGGGGAAGAGGTGTGAAAAGTTGGAGGTGACAGGAAAGAGGAAGAGGGGGAGACCTAAGCTGAGATGGAAGAACAAGGTGGCAGAGGTTTAAAAGAGAGAGGATGGAGGAGAGGGGAAGCCCAAGATAGGGAGGAATGGAGGAAAAGAATTAAGGACGGAAATGCTGACCCCATATAAATGTGGGAAGAAGGCGACGATAAAGAAGAAGATTTTATTTTTTACTAGCTATAACCTTTTTCTAGAGACGGGCTTTTGCTGGTGCCTAGATTTGAGATTCCTGGGTACGGAACGCTGGTATTAACTGGTTATTCACTTCACCAGTGTATGAGGGAATTTTTTATGATCCTAAACTAGTTTTTGGGGAATTCGGTAGGAGATAGTCGGCCCAGTTACTCATAGTGGACGGACAAGGAGGCTTTCCTGGTGGCAAAGTGGCCCATAACAACTAAAAAGCAACAGTATATATACTGCAGAACCATAACATTCGTACAATCTGTCCGTTTTATATAGTTCCATATCATTGCAGTGTTCCACGGCGGAGTTGAATAGCGTTCCTAACCCCCCCCTTCATACGATACTATACATATTTATATGTCTTCCTTAATTTCCCTCAGATGGGATTGTTCACCTGGATTTCGATGGCGCATCGTCCGTGCGGTCACGTTTCTTTGTGCTCTGATTAATAAGTGATTTTAGTGCCGATTAAACATAGAATTACTGTTCGGCAAAGATCTGGACTTGAAGAACTAATGATACTGAACTACCAGGTAATTTTATGTAAAACTCTGTGTGGATTTAAAGAACTTATCTGAGTTTTACTAATTTTACACTTGACAGCGTTGTGCCTGCACGTAGCCCGTATGCGCAGAGCCAATAGGGCTGCCTTCACGATCGTCATTATGGCTGCCAGACACGTTGTTTATTTCACGCTCGTAGATTTCAGTTTAAAGTGTTTTTCACAGCAAGAGTGTATACAGTGTTTCTTCAACTCCAGTGGACTCTCAAGGTGAGAAAATTTTCTGTGCTTTGTTGGGAGTTTGGCTGGTTGGAAGCGTCACTATTTGTATTCTTTGTGTCAGACCGCAAGGTCACCTTGTGGCTGACATCTGGAATATAGAGAGGCGACCGATATAGCGATCGCCACGCTTCTACCCTGCTCTTGACTTGGGAGGTGCAACGGTGCTTGTAACCTTGGACAACATTTGTGTCCCAACATTTTCCACTAAACTGTGTGCTAGTTTTACCCAAAATAATGACATTTGTGTGCACCCCCCCCCCTCTGCCATAGACTTATCATGGTAAAGGCGGAACATTTCTAGGGTAGATTCTACTGTCTTTAAATACCACTATCGTGTTGGCCGCGCCCAGAAACCCCACAGGGAAGTAGTCCCGTTGTTCTAGGTCTATTTTTACACCCGGCTATCTCCCTCCCCACATGTGACTGAGGGGATAGCCCAATGACTTAAAGGCCCACAACTCAAATTCTTTTGTGCTTCGCACTTGTGGCTGATTTTATTTACATAACGCGCACACTGCTTCTTGATAGTAGAAAGGAAATCCCGATAAACCGACGAGTCTCGGTCATCCGGAAATAGTGATATGGAGAGGAATACGGACAAAAGCAGAGCCCCTCTTAGGGGAACCCAGGGCGACGAATGCATAATCATCACAAACCAACAGAACGAAGGGATAGATCCCCGCTCCGGGACCCCCCAAACGGGTAAGAAGAAAAACAAAAAAGGCTCTATACCAAAATTTGAGATAGAAACCCGTTCCCAGACGGAGATAAGGGAAACGCAGGAAAATCTCACAGCGATTACGACAAAGGAGACTAGCGACGACAAGACACAGGAAACCTTCCTGGATCCTACCTTACCTGAAGGTACAATGTATGAAAAATCCCTGTTCCTGAAAACTGCTCTAGAATCCCTCTTTAAAGAGCAAACAAACAGAGTCACCACTGCACTAAGGGCTCAAATAATAACATTGTGGAACAAACTCGATGCACTCCTTGTCGAAGCCTACCTCGAGAGCGAAAGGGCCAAGGCTAAACTGCAAGCCTACGCTGAATGTGGGGCAAAACAAATGCCACAGCGTGCACCCACATATGCACAATCGCTGAGGACCACTGCTCCAGATACCTCTCTACAACTGCCACGTGTGGCAACTACTACAAAACGCAAAACGCTCCTGCCGACTCCACACCTAGTAATATTAAAACCGACCTCAACAGCACAACACCAGACTAGTGAAGAGGTGAAACAAACCATTATGAAGAACCTCTCACAGGATCTTAAGACTACAAAAATCAAATCTGTCCGAAAAATAAGGAATACAGGTGTCATCATTGAAACCCAGACGAAGGAAGACGCAAACGAAATAATCAACAACCCAAGGATCCAGACACTCGGCTTAGAGGCAGCGTCCCCCAAGAAAAAGGGCCCCAGTATAGTCATTTTTAATACCAGCAAGGATCTAACACCAGAAGCTCTGCAGAAGGAACTATATTCCAGGAACCTTCAGCATGAGTATCCAAACGTGGAACCAACGACACTAATCACCCCAAAATTCCAAACAAAATCCAGGACAGGAGACCACACAAATTGGGTAGTTGAACTTACACCAGAGGCATGGAAAACGATTGCACAAACAACCAGGGTTTTCATACATTGGGGCAGCCATCGCTTCAAAGAGCATGTGTCTGTTCCCAAATGCTTCCGTTGCTGTCGATTTGGACACACGACGCACACCTGTGCCCAGACAGAGCCTACTTGCGGCCACTGTGCAGAGAAAGGCCATGAATTTGGCACCTGCCCTAAAAAAGATGATCCGCCCACCTGTGTAAACTGTAAATCACAGAAGATGCCAGCGGACCACTCACTCAGGGACAATCAGTGTCCCATCTACATCAAAGCTAAGGGTGCATACCAAATGAGGATTGATTATGGACGCACGCCTTAGACCTTTTAACCTAGACAGGGTAAACTTCGCGCAGCTAAACGCACAGCGATCTAAGGCCGTGGCCGGACAACTCACCAAGAAAGCGAATGAACAGAACCTCGACATCCTACTTATCCAAGAGCCATATGTGCACAGCCGGGGGGTGAGAGGATATCCCCTATCCTACAAAATAGTTCAGGATAATAGAGACAACCCCTGGGCTTGCATCCTGGTTAGGAACCCTAGTATCACTGTAACCAAGATTTCCAGCTACTGTACATCCTGGGCCGCATGTGCCCATATTATAACCCCGCTCGGCGAACTCTATGCAGTCTCACTGTACTGCCGCCCAGGGGGAGATATCCTCCCAGCTACCAGGTACCTGCAGAGTTTACTCACAGAATTCCAGAATGCCAGGATCGTCGTGGGAGCGGATGTGAACTGTCGATCCCCGGCGTGGTTCAGCCAAACCCGAGGGCATCACAGCGCCACAAATGGACAACACCTAGAGGAGTTCCTGGCAAACAGTACCTTCACTATACTCAATCAGCCA
Organism: Mastigoproctus giganteus; assembly: GCF_048544385.1. Classification (NCBI taxonomy): domain Eukaryota; kingdom Metazoa; phylum Arthropoda; class Arachnida; order Uropygi; family Thelyphonidae; genus Mastigoproctus; species Mastigoproctus giganteus. Next base: position 189,758,656 of record NC_143577.1, read on the forward strand.
AATAACCCCACCACCTTTTCCAGCACAATGTGGGAAGCCACAATTGACATTACACTCGCCTCAAGGTCTCTGGCTGGTCACCTCTCGGGATGGATGGTCAGGGAAAGCTGGACCACATCGGACCACAGGGTCATAACCTTCACTCTTCAACGCACCATAGACAGACAACAACCAACCCGACAAATCCAACATAGATATGCCATACAGAAGGCAGACTGGTCTCTCTTCCAGACTACCTTAAGAGAAGCAGCACAAACCCTCCAAATAGAGGGGCTGAGCCCGGACCAGCACCAAACCGCCGTGGTGGATCTCATCACTGCCGCTGCAAACTGCTCAATTAAAAGGAAAAACCCAACTCCAGGGGCCGTCCCCTGGTGGTCGCCGGAACTACAACAGCTCAGACGCGAGGTGAACACAAGGAGAAGACTATTCCAGAGAGCACGACTTTCCTGGCCAGCAGCAGAAATAGACCAACTCCGCGACCACTATCGCACCGCAAGAAATGAGTACACGGCTCTAATCCGACTCAGAAAACAGCGCTCATGGGAGCAACTTGTTTCTACAACCGGAAACGAGCACCCCTGGGGGGTTGTCTACAGAATAACGACAAACAAACTCCCCAGGGGAGAAGTCATCCCTGCAACAAAGACGCCGCTAGGCACTTATACCAAGACCTGGCAGGATAATGTCAACAACATCCTGGACAGCATGTTTCCTGGACATATTACTCCCACTACACCAGAACAGCAAAAATTATGTCAAGACAATGATACCTATACTACCACCAATAAGGAAGAACCACTTACCATCACGGAACTTCATACTGCTGCAGGAAAACTGCGCAACAAGAAATCACCGGGTATCGACTTACTGGAGCCTGAAATCGTCAAGAAGACCATCGAGACAATTCCAGAGGTAATACTCACCCTCTTTAATCACTGCCTTAATGAGGGATGCTTTCCACAAGCTTGGAGGACTGCCAAATTGCGCTTAATCCTGAAAAGTCCAAACAAGCAACAGGACCTTCCGGAGTCATACCGACCAATAGCCCTTCTCTCTGTACTAAGTAAACTCTTTGAACACCTCCTCAAAGTTAGAATCGAAACTTGCTACATGGCTGCAGGCCTAGAATCACAGAATCAATTTGGCTTTAGGAGGGGCTGCTCCACTCTGGATGCCTTGGAAAACATTACCAGAGCTGCTGAAACAACAAACCATAAATATCTACTTGTAATCGCAATAGATTTTGCCGGGGCTTTTGACACCCTGTGGTGGCCAAGCGTCCTCGGCAGGCTCCGGAAGGCCAACATCCCGGCCAACCTATACCAATGCGTCAAAACATATTTTGACAACAGAATGGTCGTTGTAGAAACTCCATATCATTCTATTTCCAGACAGATCTTCAGAGGCTGCCCACAGGGCTCAATCTTGGGCCCGCTCTTCTGGAACATGGTTCTCGACGGTTTTCTAAATCTAGACCTAGGTCGTGTGGCAACTCAGGCATACGCGGACGACCTGACCCTGGTACTGCGAGAGGACAGCAGAGCCAGGCTAGAAACTTCTGCTACTCGCGCCATTGACATCCTACAGAAGTGGACCGACGAAAACAATCTCCGCATATCCTCAACCAAGACCAGCTCAATACTGTTAAAAGGTAACCTGGACATCAGGAGACCACCACAAATCCGCATCCAAGGAACTACAATTAAGCTGACAAAGGAACTAAAACACCTCGGGGTTGTCCTAGATAATAACCTCTCATTCACCCCTCATCTGACCTACATTCAGAAAAAGATCAGAAGATACTCTGCTCTGTTCATGAGGGTCTCCCGCAAGGATTGGGGCCTGCGGAGGAAAACCCTCAAGCTATTCTATAAAGCTGTATTCCTGCCTGCCATAACGTATGCCGCTGGAGTGTGGTACCGGAAGGCTACCACGGCCGCCAACAGAAGAAAACTGGACACCACACAACGGTATATACTACTTATAATAACAAGAGCCTGCAATACTGTAAGCACACATGCCCTCCAGGCCCTGACAGGGACTCTTCCACTAGACCTTGAAATAGTCTTCCGCGGCCTAATATATCAACTCTCCAAGGGACGTGAGGCTAACCATCTGAACTTCACTTTGGACCCTGAAACTGACCACAAATTGGAACGCAAACGTCTCCTCACACATCTCAACCAGAGCTGGCAAACCCGCTGGCAGACATCAACCAAAGGTGAAATAACTAAAAAATTTATTCCTGATCTACAACTGGTGTACCCAAACTATCCACCTTGGCTTTCTCCTGGACTACGCGCCACCTACCTGTTGACCGGCCATGGCGCCATAAGAGAAAAACTCCATGGATTCGGATTGAGTGACACCCCCCTATGCCACTGCGGACTACGCGAGACATGGGGGCACTTGATGTACGACTGCCCACTGTACGAGGATCTCCGCTGCCGATTTATAACCACCACCCAAATAATGCTAAGAGACCAGGAATATCTGATACTAACTGAAAAAGATACTTATAGTGCCTTCACTCAATATGCGCAAGACCTCTTCACAAGAAGGCGGACTTTCCCGCATCCACCACCACAACAACAACCATGAAATGATATGTGGACCACCTTCGGACAGGACACAGCCTCACGAGTGACTTTCTATCCAGCTGAATTCCAACCAGCCCAATGAGACCGCAGAGCTTTCTGCATATGCCAGCCATAATGGCAATCGGTGCCGGCGCTCTTGCTGGACCCATCTTTCTTACCCCCTCCCTCGGCGGTAGGGGAGGAGACAGGATTTTTTTTTTTTTTTTTTTTTTCCCCTCCTGCCTTCTCCCCTACTCGCCAACCCATATTTCCTCCTGGTAGGGCATGGGCATGCCCCACTGACTTTTAATGGGGTCGCCTCCTCTATCGACCCCATTTCTTCTGTCTTTCTCCCCCCAGTCTTCAGTGTCCTCTCCCTCTCTACCTGCTCACCAGCGTATATCCCACAGGTCAAAACTTAATAGCTCCAAATTAAGTTCGCTCACATTTCGGTCTTTCAATCTAGCGATCAACCCACGCAAACGTTTTTTTTTTTTTTTTTTTTTTTTAGGTCCTTGCCACTGAAATCTCAGGAAACTAGGTGGCAGGGCCTGCCAGAGTAAATAACTGTAATACTAGTGTACCTGGTCTGCCTCCACGGGGCGAAGTGTGGGCAACGTCGGGCCTCAGCTGGGGTCCGGCGGCTAAATGGCCAGAAGAACAACGGTACACAACATCACACACCTCAAGATCCATATACTTTTAAATCTCTGGCCTTTACAGTGAACTGTATCACACCACAATGTAAACTACGCGGAGATGGGGGAAACCCCTGGTGCCGTTTGACCCTAAACACACTTTACACTTCACTTTACACTTTGTTCACCTGGATAGCAAGCCTCCTCTATGGCATTTGCTGATGACCTCATCCTGATAGTTCATGCTGAGACTATGGCACAGCTGGAATCCAGATCCAACCATGCAATCAGAAAACTGCGAGACTGGGCTGCCGTACATCGACTCTCCATTTCCAGAGAAAAGACCAAGTCAATCCTGTCGAAGGGAACCTTGCAGATTTCAAGACCTCCAACAATGAAGATCGCTAACACACCAATCAGGCTCTACTCTGAGATTAAATACCTTGGAATCTTGATAGACGCAAAGCTGACATTTTTTCCCCACTTGCAGTACCTAGCCTTTAAGATAAGGAAGTACACAGCCATGATCACACGCATCAGCCGGGCAGACTGGGGGCTTAAACGGAGGGCCCTCTCTCTCATCTACAGAGTTATCTTCCTTCCCATAGTTTGTTACGGTGCAGCTGTGTGGTGTCACTGAGTTAGCCTTGAAAGAAATCGCAGAAAACTGGATTCTATCCAACGCTCTATGCTTTTAGCCATCAAAAGAGCTTGTTTCACTATAAGCACCCCTGCTCTCCAGGTCCTGGCTGGCTGTTTGCCCCTCCAGCTTGAAGTGATCAAGATCGGACTGCATCATAAACTCAGAAAAGGGATCCCTTGCACAGTCTCTGGCATTCAGCTTGATATGACCAATGACGCAAAACACGAAAAGAAAAGGATAGCAGAAAAACTGCGTGAAATATAGAATGATCACTGAGATTCGACAACAAAAGGTACTGTTACCAAAAAATATATCCCAACTGTATCACTGACATAACCAAAGCCGCCTCCCTGGTTTGCTCCAGGTCTCCAAGTCACTTTCCTGCTTACAGGGCATGGCCCATTTATACATAAATTAATCGCACTTGGAATCGAAGAAAACTAATTGTGTGCCTGTGGCCATGAAGAAAATTGGGAACATATCATGTACCTCTGTTCACAGTGTGACGACTACCGGATTAGACTATTCACGAAGATACAAGAAAATCGTCGAAATTCTGAGCACCTTTTTCTCACGGAAGAAAATTTTATATAGCTCTCATTGAATTAGCTCAAGATGTATTTCAGAGAAGGCGTTCTACCCACTTGAGGCCCACATTAACAATTCCAGGAAACCCCAAATGATGACTCGAACTCTTCACACATTTTTTTTTTTTTTTTTTTTTTTTTACACCTGAATACCTCTGGTTTGGTCGGGTGCAGCTGAAATCTGGCTTGCCAGAAGTGGTATGACAACATGACGCTCTCCTTTGTAGTCCTCCTTTGTTCTGCAAACTGTCTTCTTCCCTGGCAATGGGTGGGCTCCCAATGCCAGGGGTGTTCCCCACTTCTCCTCCTTACCTCTTTGCTCAGCTGGAAGATACCTTCCTTCCCATCACTTACCATTTCTCCTCCTTGTTCCCACTTTGATTCCACTTCTCGTACTATCTGCCCCACTCAATCTGACCTTTGTTTTTATTTATTATAATTTCTATTTTATTTTATTTATTTATTTTTTACTTTTTTATTATTATTATTATTCTATTTATTTTTTTTTTTTGTTCTCCGTCAGGAAGCTCAGGCTGCCCCTGACGGAGAGCAGCCAGAGTACTGTGGAAGTCTGGCTCACCTCCCAGTGGTGGTGGCGGGCAACGTGGAGTCCCACATGGAGCCCTGCGGCTAAGAAGCCAGAACATTACGACAGACCCCAACACAACTCTTCACATACAACACAATACACGTTTTCTGGCTTTTACAGAGTTCTGTATACATCACAAGAGTACTGATGGCGCAGATGTGGGAAACAACAGGTGGCACCTTACCCAAACACTATGCCACTATGTTCACCTGGATATGGATTGACTTCTTCACCGAACTATGCTCTTTTCCCTCTTCCTACTCGCTCTCCTTTAGCCTTGTGTTAGAGCCAGGATTTTGCAAGTGTTCAGATTTGAGCTTCTGGGGTATGAGACTGATAGCATCCACTGTTTCGAACTCCAGCAGTGGGTGCGTGACTTGTATCCCACTTTTTAGTGATCCAAACTCGCTTTGGGCATTCAGCACGAGAGATTTGAGGTCTGCCACGGTTCATGCTTAGTTATGATCCTCCTCCTTGTGAAGTAGCCGAGGCTTTCCTAGTGTTATTATTATTATTATTATTATTATTATTATTATTATTATTATTATCATCTGTTTATTAACCTTAGGTTGACCCCCTGAACAGCCAATGGGCTAGGAGGGTGTACAAATATATATTTTTTTAAATACAGCGTACAATTTTATACAAATTTTTGATATTTAAAATAATGAAATTGTTTAGAAAGTTACATTCACTTAATAGCAGTAACTTTAAAATAAAATTGATATTAAATTAATATTGCAATTACGAATACAGGTTGTCCTACATATTTTTTCTCTCATTACAATTTGCTTTGCTTTATATTTTTGCATTAAATTATTTACATTTCTCATATAAATAAAGCTCGCATTTTATAGTAATTTTGGTGATTTGGTCAAGATTTCATCGATAATTTCGCTTCTGTATCTTCTATTTTCTCCAAACTTATTTGAATCTATGGAGAAGGTGTTGAAATGTTGAATCGTGTTACACGGGAACATTCCTTTCAGGGAGTCCAGGATAGTGAGCTTCATCCTAAGGGGACGTTGCCCGCTCTGGTGGTTTCTGTTGCTTGCTTTGGGAAGTGAGGTAATATCCTCAATCGATGGGGCATCAATCTGACGGGTTAGCAGCTTAGAGAGTGTGGACAGATTTTTTTTGAGAACAGTGAGCTTCCAGGGAGTTATGCCTAGATTGACTAGAAGAATAGATTTGGAGATAGCGAACGGGTTCCATCCTAAACGGTTCAGCCACCGCAGAATCCAGTATCCCATCGCTAAGAATCTGTTACGCAGAGAGGCAGGTGCTGAGGACCAGATTTCAGATGCATATAGAGGTATAGGAGTGAGACACCGATCAATGTATAGCCAAAACAGATTGATGTTGTGGCAGCCTACGAGCTCCTGGCGGATAGCATAGGTCTTCTTCTTTGTCTTCAGGAAATGATCTTTGAAATTTAAATCTTCATCCCACGTTAACCCTAGGTCAGTATGCGATGATACTTTTGGAATCGTCTCGCCATTAACTACAACTCGGATGTCATTTCTGAACTTCCTCTTCGTAATTGTCATGTGGGCTGACTTCGCATTGTTTAGTTGGAGTCCAGCTAGCTGTAAATGATCTATTAATTGTTGAATTTGATTGGAGGTTTGATTATTAATTTCTTGAATCTGTTTGGGATCTTTTGAAATAATAAAAAAATTTAAATCATCGGCGAAGGAGCAGAAATTTGGATGTGCAGCAAGGAATGGTTCAAGAAGAATTGCAAAGAGGGTGGTCGACATCACCCCACCCTGAAGCACCCCCCTCGTTGCATAAATAGTTTTTTGGTGAGATCCATTTTCTATAATTAGCTCTCTCCGGCGTAGTAAAGACTCCAGAATGCTGACTATTTGATTTGATGCCTTGAAATATTCTTTTAGGATGTATAAAAGGGTAGGGATTGACACAGTATCATAAGCAGATTTAATATAAACAAAAATAATGTTAAAGTGATTGTTGTATTTCGAGGAAATTCTACGGGACTTCTTAATTTGGGATAAGATTTACTGTTGATGTGCTCCTCTCTTGAGGCGCAGGAAGTTAACTCTCTCCCTTTTAAAAGTTTCGTGGTCTGTACTGTTTCTGGATCTTATCCATTTTCTATATGCCCTCTGCTTACGTCTAAAGGCGGTTTCATGTCCGGATGAAACCATCGCTGGGTTCTCTCGCTAATTCTGACTTGTTTAGATGCACCAATCATGGCCATATGTCTCAACTGCTCAGCTAAGGATTGTCTCTTCAGTGGATAATGAAAATAAATTATTCCAATTAATGGTGGAAAGATGGTTGATGACTATTTCAGGTTTCAAGAATTTTGTAGAAAATATTAGTTGAGAGTGGGTATCTGAATTATAATTTCTAACTTGAGTTCCTGATACCGTTGATAAAGAGAAGGCACAGGTAATAGGTGAGTGATCGGAAGAAAATGCGAAAGAGTTTGGCAGGTTGTTAGAGTTAGGAAAGTTGTGGGAAACAAGGTCTAAAGCTTGACCTGCTCTCGTTGGCGGCGTGATATGTCTTCTGAGGTCCAAAGAGTTCAAGGTTAATGTTAAGTCTTGCAGAGCTATAACATATCTTGGGACAGGTATATTGAAGTCTCCTCCCACACCTGTTCGTTGAGCAGGGGCTAGGCTAGCAACTAGCCAGGTCTGAAGTTCAATCCTTGTTTCTTCAGTGTGGCCAGGAGGGAGGTAGACCAAACAGAGTTGCATCCTCACTTGCCGGTTCACCAGTGTTACACATAAAGCTTCAAAGTTGTTAGATTGACTTAATATAACTCTTGTCGTAATTGACTAGTGACAACATCAAGAATGCTGATGGGACCTTCGTGCGATCACCATCCGAACGCCTGCAACGGTGGAGTGAATTCTTCAAAGCTTTGTATAATCACGACCCACCTCAGGGACCGCCAGCAACAGCACTCTCGATCGACCCCCCTGAGGTCTCCATGGTCGATGTTGAGCCTACAGTAGAAGAAGTGAAAGCAGCCATACAATCCCTGAAGAATGGCAGGGCACCAGGAGTGGACCAAGTCACCACAGAAGCAATCAAAGCCGGGGGAGATGTACTGCTTCGCCGACTACACTCACTCCTCAAAATCATCTGGTGCACTGAACAAATTCCGTTAACATGGAGGAAAGCTATTATCGTACCGATCCACAAGAAAGGTGATAACCGGGACTGCAAGAACTACCGTGGCATCAGCCTCCTTTCCATCATCGGAAAGGTCTTTATGAAGATCATCCAGTCAAGACTGCAAAAACATCGCGAGCAAACCAGTCGAGAAGAACAGGCAGGATTTAGACCCGGGCGAGGATGCTGTGATCAAATCTTTGCCATTCGTCAGCTGATGGAGGAGAGGATCCGGTGTGGACAGCGAACCGTCATTGTTTTCATTGACTTTAAGTCTGCTTTCGACTGTGTCCACCGGCCTGCCTTATGGAAACTACTAGAGGTTGAACATGTACCTCGAAAAGTCATCACACTCCTCCAAACTGCATACAACGGTTTAACCAGCCAGGTGCGCATCCAGAATGATTTATCTGAGGAATTTACCATCCAAACTGGAGTCCGTCAAGGGGATGTAGCCTCCCCATTGCTTTTCAACATCGTGGTCGACGCCATTATGAGGCAAGCATTCAGAAACAGACAGGGCATACAATATGACAAGGATCACTATGTGACTGACCTGATGTTTGCTGATGATAGTGCTATCCTTGCCGGTAACGACGCTGAAGCCACGGACATCCTCTACGACATTGCCCGCATTGCCCGGCCATACGGTTTGAAGATCAATGCTGGTAAGACAAAGGCCCTGACAACAGATGGGTCGCAAGCCACCATCTATCTCGAAGGCGTCCAGATCGAGCAAGTGCAGGACTTTAAATACCTTGGGTCGCTGGTCCAGGAGAAGAAAGTTGCATCCACCATGGAAATCCACAGCAGAATTGGACAGGCGGCCACTGCGTTCGCCTCGCTCAAATGGTGTCTGTGGAAGAGGACCAACATTTCCACAAAGACTAAAATCCGACTCTTCCGGACTTTGATCCTGCCCGTTCTTCTTTACGGATCGGAAACATGGATTTGTCTCAAGTTAGATTTGAACAAACTTGAGGTATTCCAAATGCGATGCCTGCGGCAGATCTTGGGCATCTCTCTTCGCGACCGCATCACTAATGATACCATCCGCGCCAGATGCCAACAGCAACCAACCATTGCCGACCAAATCCAGAAGCGAAGGCTCAGATGGTTTGGCCACGTATGTAGAATGGGCACGAACAGAATACCATCCACACTCCTTTGGAGACAACGACCCACCCAATGGAGCATCCAACGGACCGCGCCTAGGAAAACGTGGGCCAAGCAAGTGGAAGATGACTTGAAGAGCCGACGTCTCGACCTTAACCAGGCCAGGACTGAAGCCATGGATCGTAAGGTATGGAAGAACATCACAGAGCAAGTCCGAAACCCTGCGGCACCTACAGCAGCATACTGGTTGCGTGGCCAACCGCCTCCCCCAGCTGCCAGCTAAGGACCAAAGAAGAAGAAGAAGTGATTGCCTTTCTGGTGGAAAAGTGGCCATAAGCAACACCTACACTGCACCAACGTAACATTACATACATCTCTGGCCGTTTAACGGAGTTCTCTATCATCTCTATCCCGAGCTTGAATTAAAATTTCATCGTAGTGGGAATCGTAACGTCTCTAATTCTCATTATCAATAGAAAAATATTCCATTTTTGTTTATCTGTGTTTAAATTACTTTCTTGGTAGTCAATATTTAATGGTAGTGCAACCGCTCTTTGTGTAAAATTCATCTGCAATTTCTTTTCAAGTTCTTATCTTTTACTGAACATTTATGAACACTCTCTAGTTCAGATTTTAAAATTTTAATAAATCTCTTTGGTAAACTCTTATTTGGTGCTTAATGAGTTTAAAGGCTCAGTGAAGAAATGCTCTGTCCATTTGGCTCTACGATTAATTTTAGTGTACAAATGTGTTCGCTCGTTTAATAATCCCTTGTTGACTGTTGTCACATTATGATTATGGTGTGGAAATTCAGAACACGCCTGATATTTTTAAATGGGCACGCCATTTAATGACATCAGTCTTGAAGGCAGTGCACAAGGTCTTTTTTTTTTGCCTTCTACTGGCTTTTCTTATACCTTTGTCTCCATAAAAAGAAATCCAGTGAATTTAGATAAGCAAACCGCACCAGCGAGGCGCAGAATAATCATTCCCAATCAATATTCCCTGGTATATTGCTGTTTACGAGCCACTAATCTGAAATGGACGGGGTACACGGAGCAATATGACCTTAGTGGCTGTTGCTCCTAAAACCCTACTACTAATAAATGAAATCATCTACACTTGTGGTTCTGAATATATTTATTATGATATTATTGACAAAATTCTGTTTATGATATCAGACATATGGGTATTAGTATAACATCGAAACGTAAAAGACAGGAACAGGAGCTAATTTATGTGCCCAATGATTTCGTGAAACATTACAGTTTTTTGCTGTACGCATTTAAGACAATATTATATTATATGTGAGAAGATATTTTTTTTTTTGTAGTATTGGCAAGATCAGTTGGAATTTATGCGTCGTTTATTTTGGCCTAATGTGCAAAACCAAATTTCAATCTATTATCAGGAACTGAATTTACAGTATAAAATGTTTAGTTGGGCACTTTTATGCTGTAATTGCTTTATTTTGATTTCATTTTTTTCCTCCTTTTTATTACGTCTTTGTGCTCTGCACGTCTCTTTTATTATCACTCTCATTGGTCTATTTAAATAAAGAAAAGGTATAATGCAGTTGTATTGTTTGGATAACATGTTTAAAAGGAAATCTTGCCTGCAAATAAGGAAACTTCACACAATTTTGTATCACCAATTGGATTTTGATAGTCAAAAATAATGATCGCAACCATTTACGCAATGCGAGAAATAAAATGACTGTCTGTCATGTTTTCAGTTCTGGTAATGATATATGTTTGAACCAGCCTGTCGTAATCTGCTCATGTTTTCTCTGTAAAATAATGAAATTGGGCGATTTTACTTTATTAGAAAATTTTAGGATTATTTTCTTAATTTTGTTGATAATTTATTTTTTATATTCTTTAAGCAAATATGCGAATTTCAGACTCCCTCCTGGTCCAATTGGTTTACCTATTTTAGGATATAGACCATTTCTTGGAAGAAACGTGCACTTTGATCTCATGAAACTGGCTGAGAAGTATGGCAAGGTATTCAGGTAAGTCTATAAGTACTAATCGAAATAATATTAAATTTATTAGTTGAGTAAATTATAAGCCATTTGGAATATTAGAATATTGCGTTAACTCGCTCACTGTTATCTAATTTGAAATATTCTAAACGTAGTTAACAACTTGCCGTTGACAGTAACAATCCTGCTTGGCATGAATTGCTACTGCCAATGCCACCTAGGTTTCTTAGTTAGTTATTTGGATTTTATGAGCATTAGCAACTAAGGCCATATTGCTCCGGGGATATGCGGTGGACATTCCCTGACCTTTCCGCATCCTCCGTATTTGGTGTTCACGGGCTCGAGCCACCTAGGATTGTCACTGTTCCCCCGTGCACTGTTGATTTCATTCAATGTGGCCATCGCCGGTACATCGCTCCGAATGATCCTACAGCTTCTTAATGCGATTCATGTTCGGTGACTGTGCAGATTTTAGAGGATTTAACTGAATTTTATTTTAATTAGGCCTCGTTTGAATATTTGCCATGCATTAAGAAATAAACAAAAATTATATGGAAGCTTTATATCGAGACTAAGGTTTGCGCATTCTTCTTGAGTTGGTGTGGGTATTCCTGTACTAGGATTCTAGTTCTGTCGCATTGCCATGATTGTGTTACATTCGCGGTATGCTATATGTTGATCCCTCTCTCTTTCTGTTTTCCATACATTTCCTTCTGTCTCCTCGTAGCTTCTGTTTACATGCACGTTGCCCAGTCATTTTTTCTCCGCTGGTAGCGCATAGTGGTAATAATCACTATCCTCCACACACTCGGTTGGAAAGGGTGATTTCGAATCCTGTCAATAACGCCAGTAACTGTTGTGGACTTTTTTCAATCACAGGCTAAGTTAGTCTGGTTTTGGCGTGGATTTATAAAAGTATTTTTTTTTATATTCAGTAATCTTACTTGTGTTTGAAATATCACTTTGTCTGTAAATCCTGCAATGATTAGAACTTAGTCTTCCGTAAATCCTGAATCTATTTATTAAAATGCGCTATATATTAAACATTTCGGGGATGCTCCGTCTTCGCTAGAAAGCTCCGTCTGCTGGATCAATATTATGGATCCAGCAGTTATCCTTTCGATTAGTTTGAGTTTAGCTGTTACTGTCCTCTCTTTAACTTGGTCTTGAGTGTCTCATATTTTCTGTCTTGAGAATATTCCAGGAAAAGCAAGGTGCTATTGCTGTCCTGTCTATACCTTATTTGTTGTCTTCTACCTACCCCAACTCTAGTTCTGATTAGTCTAGAGATGGCAGTTATAATTGTATATATTTGATTTAATTTGTTAAATGTCGTCGGCTATCCAATTTCTTGGCCTAACTACAATTGATAAAATACGACAAACGGATTGATTGATGTTGTAAGGTTTTCGGCCCATCAGCGATTTAGACCATTTTTCACCATATGCACTGAGCTGACATTGTATTAGCAACACTTACCTATTATCTCGCAGGGGCATATTTTTCCTGTAATATAGCCCGCACAAATCTTGGTATGGAGTCCAGAAGATATTACAGGGTGTTCTCTGGTAGTGCTATCCATGCGTTTTGCAATATGTTCAGTAATGCCGGCAGATTATCAGGTGGATGGTGGTAACCACAAATGTCCTTTTCGGACCGGTCCAAAACATACTCAATTGGGTTGGGCGTGTTAAGCGGCCATGGGAGAACGGAAAATTCATTATCATGTTCCTGAAACCACTCGAGAGAATTCGTCTGCTGCTTTCACAAAGCAGATTCTTCCATATGCTCCGCCCCAAATTAATTACCCATCACCCACAGCAACGTTTCTGCATCTGAGCGGAAGACCTCGCCATCACTTATATTGACATCGAAGCAGCTTTTGATACAATTCGAGAACCTTCTCTCCTTCGACAGTTCGAGGACAACGTGTACATACGTAGAGACGCCTTGCACTCCCATTAATTCCACTCCTTGATAGTTCAATAGCATTTTATTCTGATGAGAAAATATTTGCCAAAAGAATATTCACATGCGTTCCAAAGGGGGAGTCATCCGCTCTGGTCTCCTCTTTACTGCTGTGATATCTCGATTTATAACCTAAAGATCAGATATGCTAACATTTTCTAATAATCTGAAAATTCTTACACCCCTCAAAACTAAAGAAGATCTTGATATTGCAGACAATATCAACGGTCTGCTTCTTTTACTTGCCACTTACCTAGAACAGTTTGGCCTCAGCATCAATCCAGAAAAATCAAAACAAAAAAAGAAACAAGCTATTATTTTTAGGTCACCCGAATTCATCTGCCGTGCTGTGTGTCTTATGTTTGTCAATTACCTGTGTTCTGTGGTTGATTTGTCTGTTTTGCTGGACGAAAAACCTCAGTTTCTGGGGGAAAACCTTGCTATCTACGCCTGAGACAGACTAACTCAGCCACGGAGTGAAAAAAGCCTATTAAAATTCCTCGTGTCATCGACGGGATTCGAACCCGGGCCTTTTCTACCCGGTGTGGGAAGGACGGTGACGATACTACTGTGCTACCCGCGCAGACACCCAGAAAAGTCAGAATGCATGCTCTGCTCCTTGAAGAACAAGCCAGTATACATTCTCACCGATGATTGGCGAAGCATCAATTCAGCTGTATTCACTTGCTGTGATTTAGTGGTCGTATTTGACATCAAACTAATATTTAACCATAACATCGACAAAAGAGACTGCAACGCGACCCGAAGCCCAGACAATACTGGACAGCCCAAAAATTTCCACCATGGGACTCACAGCTGAGACACCCAAAAAGAAAGGTCCAGAAATTATTGTTTTCGGCATCAATAAAAACCTCAAACCGGAATAAATGGCTGAAGAAATCTATTGTAGAAACCTTCAAGGTGAAAGTGAATTTACCAGCATCGAAGATGCGGTACAACCAAAGTACCAGACCAAAGGAAAATCCTTCCAGAATCTAAACTGGGTCATTGTACTCTCGGCACAATCTTGGCAAGTAATTAAGCAGCAGGACAGGGTGTACCTCGAGTGGACCAACCATAGGTTCAAAGAACACATAGTCATCCCAAAGGGCTTTCGCTGTTGTAGGTTCGGCCATACTACACACAGGTGTACACAGGTCGATTCCACGTGCGGGCACTGTACACGTGGAAAGGGCACAACTTTAACACCTGCCCTAACAAAACTGAAGAACCGGTTTGCGCCAACTGTAAACTAGCAAAAATAGATTACAAGTATTCGATAAGGGATAACAAGTGCCCGGTTTATCTGAACGCAAGAAGCACACAACAACAAAGAATCAACTATGGCCCCATATAAGACATATAAATTTATACTCATGAAATTTATGCAGCTAAATACTCAGCGAGCGTGTGGTGTCGTGGACCAAATAAGAATAAAGGCTGACGAAGACAATACAGACGTCCTGTTCATCCAAGAGCCCTATACAGAATTAATCTTAACACAGCTTTTTTCTATATTTTTGGGAATATACCTTCTGTCATACAGTTATTATATAGTGCTATTAATTTGTCTGGTGCTATTTCCGCTAATTTTTTGATAATCTCAACCTCTAAGAGGTCAAAACCTAGGCATTTATTGCTTTTGGTTTTAGATAGTGCTATTTCTAAGTCTTGTATAGTAAACAGAGGTTCAATATTGGCATTGTCATATTCAGTGTTTTCTTTTATAATGTCTAGTTGGGTGGGGGAATGTTCTCCAATTTCAGTCTGAATAATACAGTCTAGGATGTTATTTACAGAATCCGCCCAACACAGGTTTGGGGTTCCATCTGGTTTGACAGTAGTTTCCAAGATATCTCCTCTTGGCAGCTTGTTGGTCACTATTCTGTAAACAACTCCCCAAAGGTTATTGTTTCCAATAGTTCCCACCAAGTGCCTCCAGCGTTCCTTTTTCTTGTCTCTTATGAGGGCTGTATACTGATTCCTGAGAGTTCTATAAGAATCTCTCAATACATCCACCTCATTTTGTGGCCAAGATGTTCTGGCTCTTTGAAAATTTCTCCTAGCCTGGTGCACCCTTCTCATGAGTATAGTCAGTTCAGGGCACCACCAGGGGACTGCCTGCTTCCTCGGCTTTTTCCTTGAGATAGACAGGTTTGCTGTTTTTGTTAAAATGTTTGTCATAGTCAGTGCTTGCTCGTCTGGGCTACAGTTGTCTGATCTAGACCACTCATTTTCCTGTTTTTGCAGCTCAGCTGCTGTATGTTCTGCGAAAATCTGCCAGTTTGCCTTTTTGAGGTTATACCTTTTGGTATCCAACAAGAAGTGTTGGGTTATTTGTAATTGACTGTTTAGTTTGAAGGTGATGGCTCTATGATCTGATGTGGTCCAGGCTGGCTGGACACCGGTCTGTAATTTTATAGGCTATTGAATTGGTGGCAAGAGTGACATCATTGTCACTCTCCCACATGGTACTGCTAAAAGTTGATAAGTTATAAGGTTGATTTATCACTTGAAAGGGTGTGGTGGCTATAAAATCTGATAATATCTGGCCATTATGTGTGACTGCCCTGTCTTCTGTACGCTATCACATACGCAGCAGGAATCTGGTACACGAAGGCCATAACAGCATAAGGTATAAGGTATAAGGTATGTTAGTGTCAGACGGCACCTGGGATTTCTCCCATCTCCGCGTGTGTTTCGCTGTATCGAGGACAGTACACTGTCAAGCCAGAGACTTGAAAGTGTGTGTGTCGTGTCTGTGCAGTGTGATATGTTGTGCCCATTGTTTATCCGGCTTATTGGCCGCCAGGCCCCTAGTGAGGCCCGACGTTGCCCATACCCTGCCACGTGGAGGCTAGCCGGGTGTATCCAGTATCACAACAATTTGCTCTGGCAGGTCCTGCCACCTAGTTTCCTGGGATTTCAGTGGCTAGGGCCTATTAAAAAAAAAAAAAAAAAGTTTATGCATTTGACATTAATGCTTAATGGGATTGCTGTTAGGAAATCGCTGGTTAGGGTTGAACACTAAAGAGATATGTTAAAGGCCAAATAGGTCGGGCAAAATTTTGATGTTATTAAATTTAGACATGTAACGCTAGATAAAAGCTGATAGTGTTAGATATCTTAGAGATTTGCACAAAACCGGTAGAATTTAGACGTTGGTTATAATTTGGCGGCATTGTTAAGGGGTGTACTCGGTCGATTTAATGAGAGAGAGGGGGGGAGATTGAAGACTGGGGAGGAAACAGATAGAAGAATAGGGACGGATAGAGTAGGCATCCCCAAAGAGGTCAGTGGAGACGAGCCCCACCAGGCGAAATATGGGGGGTAGGCAGGGAGGAGAGGAGACAGAGATCCGTCTCCTCCATTCCCTGCCTGGGGATGGGGTTTTAAAGGGAACCAGGTTAGAGTACCCAGTTCGGATCGCCAATGGCGTGTTGGCAGCAAAGCCGCAGAATGTCTTCGTCGGTGTCATGTCCAAGGAGTGTCGAATCCGGTATAAAGGTCCAGCTGCCCATCCCGCTCTGGGGGTGGGATATGTTAGCTGGCAGTGGGGAACCTATCAGGTGAGGGGGGGGAGACACACACATTTACTTCATTCGTAATGTGCATTCTCACTCTACTTGCATTCTTTTTTTTTATACTTTTTTCTTATTTTATAATTTTTTTTTATTTTAATACTTTTTTCTTATTTTATAATTTTTTTTATTTTAATACTTTTTTCTTATTTTATAATTTTCTTTTTTTTTATATATATATTTTTATTTTATTTTTTTTTATTATTATTATTTTTTTTTTATTTCACTCAACTCATTCATCTTTTTCTCATACACCAGGAGGGGATGCAATGATGGGTAGCGTAAATTTAAATACTAATTAAAACTAGGGTTAGTGTGTACTTAACTTAGCATTTGTGGTTTGTGTTCTTTTCTCTCACGCTTACACTTTTATTCATTCTTCTAGCTCTCATCTCATTTATTCGACTCTTTCTTTCTGCACTGCACTCTCTGGGCACCGCAACTTACTGTTATTCTTCAGTTGTGGTGCAGGCCTAGCTGCAAGGTTTTTTTTTTTTTTTTTTTGCAGGCCAGGGGAGAATGCAGTGATAGTGTTTATGTGGTTTGTAAATGTTTGTTGGTACAGTATATATAAAGTAATGTAAGTTATTTTTAACTTTGCATTCTTTCGGCCAATTACATTTGCTCTTCTGCTCATTCCCATTCACTTTCTCTGCATGCATTCCCATCCCCCTCCCCTACATTGGTTTGGGGCCCCAGGTTCCTACACCTGGCATGGTAGTCATGGGGAGTTTTGTTATGTCAGGGTGCAGAATAATGCTATCCTAACAGTTTTTAAGTCATCATCTGGGCGTGGTGAGAAACTTGGGCAATTTTACTATTGATTATTATTTAATTGCTGGGGGGGCTGAATTGCCATTCTTTGCATTGCTCTGCGCATTTCGAAAACTTTCTGTGTGAAAGATGTAAAAGCTTTATAATTTTGCTCTTCTATGATGAAGAGATGTTCTTCTCCCCTGGGAAGGGGACCAATCTGTGCTATTAACACTGTTCTGGGGATGTCATATATTATACATTCATAGAGAATGTGTGCCCAGTCTTCACTTTCGCCACAGGTGCAGTTTGGGTCATCGGTCAGGCCTAAGGAGGTTAGTTTCGCCTTTAGGGAGCCGTGCCCTGTCAATATAAATGTTGTAAAAAGTCCAGGGGCATACCACTTAGGTGGCTTTGGGCTAACCATTGACACCAGTGGCAGAAACCGTTTGGTGACCAGACCTCTGGTTTCCTGCTCCCACTTTGTTTGCCATAGCTCGTGGAGCTTTGTGGCTATTCTTTTTCTTTCATCATTGAAGGTATTGGTTGTATCAAGGGCTATCCCCAGAAATTCTGTGGGTATGCCCTTTTTAAATCTATAATATAGGCCTCTTTTGGCTACTTCCAGGTAAAGTGGGAGAGTTCCGGCCAGCAACTGTAGTGCAGGTATGCTTACTGTGCGACATGCTCTGGTAATAGTGAGTAGTATTGTCCTTTGTATCGATTCTAATTTATTCCTATCTCTTACTATGGCCGAGCGGATGAACCACGCACCGGCTCCATAGGTGATAACAGGCAGGAACATTGCACGGTATATGATTGCCAGGGTCTTTCTTTTGAGTCCCCAGTCTGTTCGACTGATCCTGGCAATCATACCTGCATAATTTCGCACTTTCTTCGCCAAGTAGATCAAATGGGGGTAAAAAGTTAATTTTAAATCAAAGACCACTCCAAGATATTTTAGTTCTGTTACCATTTTTATAGTGATTGTGTTAATTTTGATTTGTGGACATCTTCTTATGTCCAAATTACCTTTTAGAAGTATTTGTTTGGTTTTTTCAGGCGATATTTTGAGCATGTGCATTTGTGCCCACTCCTGCAGCTGCAAGAGAGCGGCATTTGATCTTTGCTCTACAACCACTCGTGGAGTGGTTGTAGAGCAAAGTAGGCCATACAACCACTCGTGGAGTGGTTGTAGGCCATAAGAGCAGTCAATTACAGAAAGCTTGAAACAATACAACGAGCAAATGCTACTGACCATCACCAGGATGGTGTGCACGGGGTCAGCACCCACGCCATTCAGGTGCTGGCCGGTATGCTACCCCTGGACCTTGAGGTCGTCAGATGCGGGTTGCTATATCACCTATCTAAGGGCAAAGCAGTATCAATAATGGATTACACAAGAGACCCAGCTAACACACCTAAAGCAGAGTATAACGCCTAGCCCACTACCAACAACAAACCTGGCAATCCAGGTGGACCAACTCCTCTAAAGGAGAGATTACGAGAAAGTTCATTCCCAACACTACTAGGATTTATCCAGAAATGCGGAAATGGTTGTCCCCGACCTCCATGCCAAGTTCTTTTTAACTGGACACGGGCCCATCGAAGGGAAATTACAAGCACAAGGCATTATTGATGACCCCCTATGCCACTGTGGTTCCTCGGAAAGCTGGAGCCACTTAATGTATGACTGTGAGCTCTAGGTGGACTTAAGATGTATTCTCTTCACCAAAATCCACTATCTACCAAAAGACCGGGAAGAGCACGTCCTTGATAACGCCAAAGACTACATTGCCGTCACGAACTTTGCTCAAGAATTGTTCACCCGACGTAGGGCGCTTCCACGGACACAAACTTGAAAACTGTACAGTACCACCCACAACCCACGACGCAGCTTTAATCACTGACTGGAGCCTTTACTGAGAGAGAAGTTCTATTAACGCACAGCAGAAGATAAGGAAACTGACACACTCAAAGCCCATCAAGTGCCATCTGGCGATTCGAACTAGGTGTCTAACCTAGTTCCCTATAAATCCCCTTCCCTAGGCGGGGGGGAAAGATACGGGTTTCTGTCTCCTCCCCTTCCCTGCCTCCCCCTTCTTCTCCTGGTGGGGCTTGGGTCTGCCCCACTGACTTTTTGAGGTCGCTTTCTCTATCGTCCCCATACTTCTGTCTTTCCCCCCAGTTTTCAGTCTCCCCTCCCCACTCTGCGTAAACTGTCAGTGTACACCCCACACAATGTCAAAATTCAACAACGCCCAAAATTAAACCGCATTAATATAAACCTCTTTCGGCCTTACTTTTCCAGTGTTTTTGCCCCCATTTTTTTATAATTATTTTTTTTTATTTATTCATTTATTTTCATTATTATTTTTATTTTTTTATTTTATTTATTTATTATTTATTTTAATTTTTATTTATTTATTATTTATTGTAATTTTTATTTATTTATTATTTATTTATTATTTTAATTTTTATTTATTTATTATTTATTTTTTATTTATTTTTTATTTATTTATTATTTTTAAAATTTTTATTTTTATTTGTTTATTATTATTTTTATTTTTTTAAGGTCCTAGCCACTGAAATCTCAGGAAATTAGGTGGCAGGACATGCCAGAGTGAAAATTTAAAATTACTGGGTACCTGGCCTCCCTCCACGAGGCATAGTGCGGACAACGTTGGGCCCCAGCAGGGGTCTAGCGGCTAAATGGCCAGAAGAACAACGATACATAACATTACACTTACAAAATCCATACACTTTTAAATCTCTGGCCTTTCCAGCGAACTGGTACAATCACAATGAAATCTACACGGGGATGGGGGAAACCCGTGGTGCCGTTAGATAGGAGCACACTATACACTATTTTTATTTACACTATTTTAATTTTTATTTATTTATTATTTATTTATTATTTATTTATTATTTTAATTTTTATTTATTTATTATTTATTTATTATTTATTTTTTATTTATTTTTTATTTATTTATTAAAAGCAAAACAACACCTGCGTTACATCTCAGATAAGGCCATTTTATACCTCCACTGATATATTATTATTAAAATCCGTTTTTTTAAAAAATAGCAAGTGTTTGCTTTCACCCCTTATACACAGCCGACCGGCTAGAAGGGTGTACAAAAAGCAAAAATTACAATTATTTACAGTATTTACAATATAAGAAGAGTGTACAAAAATACACGAATACAATTATTTACAATAATTTACACAAGTGTGTATATTTACAGTATTGTTTACAAATTCACTCATTGTCAAGATTATAGTTGAAGTAAGCAGTGCGCTTCTGAGATGCTCTTCACTCTGTACTGCTTGCTTTCGGAGTATTTCACAGGGTCTATTGTCAATGAATTGAAAAGGTTCACTGCGTTGTTTGGGAAGAAGTTCTTCAGACAGCACAGGTTGGATAGTGTAGAATGCAACGGTAGGTAGGGACTGTCATTATTGCGTCCATGATGACTCTTCCGAGATCTCTTCATCATATACGCAGTATATGATGAAGAGATCTCGGTTTCAGCCTCACGGACGACTATGAAATAGATTTTTTATAAGAATTCTGCCTCCTCAAATGGGCAGTCTAAAAACAGAATCCCATCCGAGATCCGTACTATAGCAATGTCCGTGGCTCTAGGCATTCCTAGGCTTAGCTCACTTATAGATGAAAGCAGACTCCTTATTACAGTAAAGTTGATCACAGCTCCCTCTTTTTTGGGATCTGAGAGGCTGGAGGATTCCATTTCCCCACCTTAGAGCAATCCCCCGCAATCTCTTCTTTCCAATCCCTCTTGCATCTTTCGGATCGCTTCGTCCCAAATATATAAAATTGATGCTGCCCTCAATAATTTTTTACCAACCTCCCTTATAGGAAGCACATCCTCCGCTTTGTAGATTCCGATACGCCCCAATCATGCATCGAAAACGACCCCACACTCGCTGCATCCACCATACTATCATGACGGCCGTTTCTAATCAGAATCTGGTGACTCTCAAAGTGATATCTATTATTTTATTGCGATATCTCAACTTGCTCTTTGCATCCGTAGTCATCTTGATATCAGTCTTGATATCTTAAGCGAATTTTTAAGATGATAATTCCTCAAAATTGGTCTCTGCCACTTTTCAGACCTTATACTGTTTGGTTAGACCTCACTAATACCACAAACTTACTATCTCCAAATTGTTTATAAATGCTCAAAGAGATGAACTGTCAAATCTCGCGACAAGCTCCACCCCACCTCGTAGACTCTGGATCGCGAAATTGAGCTTTGCTTAGTTATTTCTCACCTTCCTCTAAACTGCGTGGATAACTAAAGTTTGTCGTCGTGAGAGAACGTGTCCGACTTTGCTCCTCATTTAATGTAATATTATACCCATAGCATAATATTAATATTATGCTATGGTTAAAAAAATGCAGTAAGTTTCATATCAATCGACTCAGAATCAAGTTATCTGTGTGGATCTCTCTCTCCGAATAAGTTGTAGAAGTTCGAGGTAAATAATAATTACCTCGAACTTCTACAACTTATAAAAGTTCGAGGAAAATAACAATTTATGATTTTTGTATTAATCTTTACATATAACTATCCAGCCTGCTATGTGTGGCATTGTTTCCCCTCCTGCTTAATCCCTACTCAGGGTCGTGTGTGAGCTGTTTACGTTGCGTGGTGCCACTTCTAGAAAGTCACATAAGTTCAGGCCAACTCGCCTGCCAAGGTTACTGTTCAGCCGTGACTAATTCTTAGGTCAATCTCAAATCTGCATACTCACTATGAGGAATCCAGCAAAAAGCTCGATGGTCAATTCCACTGTAAACACGTCCAAGCACAAATCTGCTGATCCACCTGGGGGCATGTGGAATTCTAATGAAGTGAAGAAAATTATTCCTGTCATCCAAATGCAACAGCACCGCGAAATAGTCCCGTCACTCAACGGACAGCAAATTGTACGAAACGAATGAGTAAAACGCGAAAGTCTAAAAAGGTCTGCGGCAGGGCGTCAGTGAACAGCAAGAATCTTCCCTCCCCACTCCCAAATGATAATAAACTTCCTACTATCAGCCATACTGATCTGATCGGATTACCATCAAAACTGCGCGCATCCTACCTAACGGACCTGGCAGCGATGCGCAAAGAGCTCGCCTTGATGAAAAAGCATCTGCTTAAAAAGGAAAAGGAATTTACGCAACTGGTTCAGACAGTTCAGGAGGATGTTAGGAGAAAGAACACGGCGTCACTTGAGCAAGCTACAGGCAAACTCTATGAAGTCCTGTGTAGAATTGAAAGCACTCTGCAGGAAACTCTTAGAAGGCAACCTATCAGGTGTCATAACGTCAATCCAGCCAAGAAATGAAATGTAGCCACTCAGACAGAATCCAACAGGTCGGGACTTCTGTCATGGAAATCTCCGTTAATCCCAACAGGACTTCTGTTAACTCCAACAGTACTTCCTGTGTAAATGAAAGCGCCCTAGAATCAGTCCTTAATGAAACAGAATATTGTAAATTATTCAAGTCCTTAGAGAGGAAAGACGCCAAATTGAGAAAAGCGGCGATGGATTTGACTGACACACAGCTGCATGAAGAATTAGATTATGTCTATTACGGGGATAAAAATCATAAGTCTTCGCAACTACAGAGAGTAAATAAAAACTCCTGTTCAAAGGGAATCGGTCATTGGCCCCCACATAATAGGAAACCCGATCGAGTCAGTGCACTCAACATGCAGTCAACAATGGCTATCCCTACCAGGGCTTATCCTGTTTCTCATACTAGGCAGCCTTTTGTTACAGCCAAAACATCCGGATGCGCTTTCGATACGACGACCTTCTACTATTGATTCTTCCCAGACCAGAAGAATCGGTGGGAGCGCTGCCCCCTCCGGCCAGCCTCGCCCTACTGAAGCGTTACCTGGCCTTGTGCCTCTGAAGGACTCCCTCGGTGGCACCTGGGCTCAAATCGCAGCACTTCCTACTCATCATATATCCTCCCGGCCAGCTGCTCTTCAATCTACAGCAAATCAGCCACCATTGCTCACCAATCAGAGGTGATTGGTGAGCAATGGTGGCTACTTCAAACAGTCCCGAATTGTGTGGGAGTGAACCTCCCTCCAATGAGCGAGTGCGACCGGGCTCTCCTATTATCACCGCATGAAGTGGCTACTGCCGATGCCACACTCTCCTTGATGCCCAACGTCGAAGACATGTCCACTTCCAGCACTGACAACAGAGT
This sequence comes from Mastigoproctus giganteus, assembly GCF_048544385.1. NCBI lineage: Eukaryota > Metazoa > Arthropoda > Arachnida > Uropygi > Thelyphonidae > Mastigoproctus > Mastigoproctus giganteus. The sequence continues at coordinate 189,782,498 of NC_143577.1, forward strand.
AGTGACTACAACCGCACGCGATGGCTTCATCCATGGGAGTAGCGGCTCTTCGGATCTTAAATCGGCCCCTGCTTTAGGGCATGTTTTTGTAACTAGGCTTGACCCTGATACGGCCTCACAAGCTGTGTGGAATTTCATTTTAAGTATGACTGGAGTGCACACCAGCGTTCGTAAAATGCATACAAAACACCCTCCTTATGCATCTTTCGATGCAGCTTGTTCACCCTCAGATTTAGATGCTCACGGGTCAGGGAATTTCGAGAAAATTCTCGAATCTCTGCCCCCAGGAACCGTCGCTAGCAACTAAAAGGAACAGAGGACAGTGGAACCGACGGGCTGTGCTCATGTTTTACCCAAAACGTCAGGAACATCTGCAATAAGCTCCACTCCCTACAATCACTCTTGTTCCGTGAGGAATTTTGGATTATTTGCCTTACAGAGACTTGGATGTCATCCAATAAACAGCTCGACACGTTGTTCAGAAACTCATCTTATCATGCAGCTGCTAATGATCGTGTGGGAAGAAGAGGGGGAAGCGTTATGATTATTTACCATCGTAATTTTACACTCTCTTAACTGAGGTCCAGCAGTATTGATCGCTTTGAAGCTTTGTGTGCCAATGTAACACGCGCGGAAATCACCTGATCCAAATTTGTCTAATTATCTTCCACCTGATCATACACAAGACTCCAGGGATGAACTGCAGTCATGGCTTGCGAGCTACCTTGCTTCCGATAAACCTACCTTTCTTACGGGGGACTTCAATATGCCCACCCCAAGACACTCGGAAACTAGACGAGACTTCATTACCTTCATTGAAATTTAGGATTGGGTTTCCTTGAGTCACAGCCTACAGGGGGCGACCAAGCGTTAGACCTTGTATTCCATCGTACTGGAGATTTGACGCCCAAAATCCCGACCTTTACTTTTAATTCAGACCACAAACCACTCACGTTTGCTTTTACGTTCCCGTCGATGCATCCTAGGGATGATGAAGTCCTAACCAAAAGCATTTTCTCAGTTAATTTCATCAGGCAAGATGTCATAATGAATTTTCTCACCTCAACCAACTAGGCAGCACTTTCCACCCTACCGATTGAAGAAGCCACTAATGGTCTGGCTTCCATCCTAAAGGCAATGGCGATTCAAGGAGCTTCAAAAACCATCAGAATCTCTAAATGGACAAAACCATGGTCCTCAAGAGATCTGAAGCGGGCTTCAGTCTGGACAAGCAACGTACCTTTAGGAAATGGAAGTGTACTGGATCCACAAGTGATTTCATTAGCTTTAAAAAGAAAGGAGCATTGTTCCTGAAGCAAAAGCGACACGCCAACAATAGATACATAGCTAATAGGTTAGTTTGCTCAAAGCGACCATTTCCAAAGCATTGCAAAGATATTAAGATGGATGAAAGCATTTTCGTTGAGCGGGCCGATAATACATTTGGTGAAAGTCACGTAAAGAAAGAATCGAATCCTTCCATCTCCATCCCATTATGTGATCTGACTCCCCTGTCTGCGTTTAACATCACAAAGGAGAATCATCTGATGAAAATAATAAACGAGTTACCGAACAAAGACACTGTCAGACCTGATGGATTTCCCTTGTTTATCGTTAAAATATCCTGTGTTTTCATTGTGGATGCTCTTTTACATATCTTTAATGAAATTTTACGAACCTCAACAATGCTCCAGGTTTGGATACGCTACTGCGTCAAACCCATTCCGAACAATTCGAGGCCAAAACCTGTGAAGCATTTTCGTCCTATCTCAGTGGGCTCTTCGCTCCCTAAAGTTTTTGAAAAGGCAATCCTTACTCAACTTATGGAGCACTGTTTCCATCACAGACCACGCCACCTTCACACTGTGGTCCCTGGGAGATCTACTTTCAACGATCTCTTTCAAACTCTCTTTCACATACACGACGCTTTGAATTCTCGAACTCAGCCCGACATAATTTTTCTGGACATCAAATCGGCATATGACAGGATTTCCATCACATCCTGAAGAACTACTTCAGAATCTCAGATAACCTCCTCACCATACTCAATAAAATTTTGCAGGAAAGCAGGGTCCTTGTAGAGCATAATGGTCTCTCCCGTTCCTTTAATGTCTGCAGAGGGGTTCCACAAGGTGGCGTTTTGTCAGCAGCACTGTTTCCAGCTACTTCGGAACCTCTTCTGGCAAATTTCAAAAACATGATCTCTTACGCCGATGATTTAAAGCTCTTCATTCATTTGGATCAGCCAGGACATGCCCTCTCAGTCCAAAGAGCTGCAATAAAACAAATAAATGAGATAAACACCTTTCCGCATTACATTGGACTCGAGCTAAATGCCGAAAAATCTGCCCGGATGACCTTCAAAAAGAGGAAAAGAATAATCCCAATGCACGTCTCTATAAATGGACATCAAATAAAGCATGTCAACTCCCACAGGAACCTCCGTTTGGTGTGGGATTCAAACCTGTCTTTTCTAGAGCACTTCAAGGAAGCAAGGAATAAATTCTACGCAGCCCTTTGGTCTGCTCGACAGGAACTAGTTGGTTATGGTAATAACAAGTTAATATCTAGATTAGTCCAAACTTGTGTTGTACCCGTGGCGCACTACGCGTCGGAAATCTGGTTCTCCGCTCCTCCAATCTACCTACAGCAGTTTTGGGGCTTGAGTACTGGCTGCTGCGATCCCTCAATAGGTCTTCAGGACATCCCCTTAGTACCTCTAGGTTTGCACTGCATTCGCTGCATGGAAGGACCCCTTGGAAACAAATAATCGCTACTCGCAATATAATGACCCTCTCCAAGCTGATTTCGGGTAGACTTGATGCTCCCATCAGCGATAGGCTCTTCATTCAACCCAAAGAAAACAGAAGAACAAATAATCATCAAACGTCTAAGATCCGACCAGCCCTCAACCAAATCAGCTCGCTCATTCATATGTTTCCAACAAACACGATTGGTCACCTGAACGACCTAAATATTAATCCCGAGGCGATTTGCGTGGACAAGATCTACAGATCCAAAGTCCTTGCGGACACCTACTTAATGTTGGAATTTTAGATGTTTCAGGTCTCCTTCGCTCTCTGTAGGCTTCTGTGAGGACAAACTGCGCTCCCCCTCCAGTTCGGGACAGCTTTCTACAACTTTCCGGCTCTCCCGCACAGTGCTTCGAGAATGCGGAATTTATTTAGAACTTTTATCCAGAATATTGTCTTAGCTGCTGTTATTTATTTGATCTGTATCCATTATATTAATGTATATAGGTTGTCTCAAAAATATTGTACAAACGTTTAGGGAAGGGAGGTAACATTTAAAGGAATGTGAATCGCATAGGAACAAATAACCGGAAACGTCATGGGAAAGTAGTAGCAGAGGCACAAGAAGGAGAAATGACACAAGACAGAAATTAGTGGCAAACATTTATTTGATATAATATTAACAATGGAGTACGAGATGAATGCATTTCATGATGTTACAACAGATGCTCGAAGGTTCCACCATGAGACGCGATGCATTCGTGACACCGACGTAGCATGGATTGGCGGACACAGTCGAACACACCTGGAGTTTCTTTGACAGTAGCAGCAGCGCAGACGAGTCTCGCCACGAGATCCATTTCCGTCTCCACAGGCGATTCATACACGATAGATTTGAGGCCCCCCCCCACAGAAAGAAATCAAGGCTCGATAAATCAGATGAGCGTGGGGCCAGGCAACGGATCCACCAAGGCCAATCCATCGCCACCCAAAACGCCTGTTCAAATGGTGACGAACACACCTTCCATAATGGGCAGGTGCCCCGTCATGTTGAAACCAAATGTTGCGGCTCACATTTGCTGGAACATCGTCAAGTAACCCTGGTAGAACTTGTTCAAGAAAGATCCGATATTTAGCGGAGTTCATGTGGGATGGTAACAGGTATGGGCTGACTAAGCAGTCACCGACCATACCTGCCCACACATTTATTGCGAAGCGATGTTGTGCCGCATGTGGCGCACACCGTGTTGGCCCTCTGCTAATCCATACACTAGATGCATGTCTGACAGTTCACAGTTCGTATATCGATGCATGCCCTTCGTGCGGCGACTACTGCTTGAATGATTAAACCAGAAATTTTTCCTCTCGCGAACTGATGAACAGCGCCGTGTACCCACTTACGGTGACGTTTCCGGTTATGGGTTCCTATGCGATTCACATTCCTTTAAATGTTCCCTACCCCCCTAAACGTTTTTACCAATATTTTTGAGATACCCTGTATATTGTTAATCTGTTATAGTTATAATAATAACTTTTATATATCCTTTGTCTTTTTCACTTCTTAATGTATATGTAGTAAAAAGAGACCAGCTCCCCAATAAGAGCACCTTTACAAAATACCAATATTTCTTGTAATTTAGTTGTTTTTGTTGTAATAGAGTTTTAGGAGCATCAGCGACTAAGGCCATATTTCTCCGTTTATACTGTCTGTAAATTGCGTGTGTTCTAGGGTCGGCTTTCTGTTTGCTGTACGAAAAAAGTGAGTTTGCGGGAGAAAACACTATCAACCTCGAAACCTAAAGCGACTACTCAGATCCGACAAAAGTACTCCCACCGCAGTCCCAGCTGACTTGGCGAGTATAATTGTTTGCCAGAAAGGATGCCAGCACCAGAATCTTCCCACACCAAAATACTGGAACAAACTCCGCCCAAGGTTGGTAATACCATCCTCCAACGCGAGAGAACCCGAGGTCGCCTCATTCCTGTCGTGATCTCTCATTATCGAGAGCCTCTAATTGTTCACAGCCGGGAAGCAAGGCTCCCTCCCGTGAGGATAAGCATTACAACCTCTCCTACCATCCGCGTAATGTTCCAGAATATCAGGTCCTTAAGAAATAAACTTAATACACTGGAAGAGATTCTACTCTCAAACTCACTAGACATATTGTGCCTCGCTGAAACGTGGTTAGAGGCGAACCAGACAGATATCAGCTGCTCCATTCCTGCAGGCTTTCATGTACTGGCTGCCTCTCGCGATAACCGCAGAGCGTGTGGAGTTGCTATAATTTTCAATACGAAAAAGTTCTCCATCGTACACTCTGTCTCAAGTATCTCTCAAGATGTGGAAGCCTTAATGATAACTCTGGAACATCAAGGTACCACTATAGACGTCGCATGCCTGTACCTTCCTCCAACACCAACTGTGATGGCCATTGACGCAGCCACTAACTGGTTAATAAATAATCTCCACCCCGCAGCCACTCACATCGTATGTGGATCAATCTTCAAACTTCCGCCATCTACCCAACACCTCAAAAGTCGTCTCATAGAATCTCTCCAATCAATCCAAATATTCCAAGTTAACTACCAGCCAACGAGAGACTAAAACCTACTGGATATAGTCTATTCCTCGGCAACATGCCAACTCGAAGAAACCACAGCCGACATGTTTCAATCAGACCACCAACCAATCATATTTACAGCTCTCCTACCCAAAAAATATTTCAATACCCCCAAAACCAAATCTGTGAAAAATGTCACCGCTCCAAAATTCCTGAATCCAGCACTCTGCATTGAAGCCGCATCCACAGTCCCATGGAACATCTTAGATGGATGTGAACTGAGCCTCGCAATCGATTTAATGACCAAATGGATCAATACCATAGCCCTTCACACCGCTACCAAGACAGTCACCATTACTCCGCGCTCCAGAGCATGGTGGACTCCCCAGCTCAACCAAAGTTTCCACTACAAACAATTACTACACGCCAAGTGGAAAGCTTCCGGCAATGTCCAAGACCGCATTTCATTCTCCAAAGCCAGGGCCGAATTCAACAGAAACAAAACAGCTGCAATTAAAAAGCACCTCGAAAGAACCCTAAAAAGGGGAAACCATTCTACAGAACAAAGGCTAGTTCTTCCAGCAGCATCGTCCCAATTGACTGGCTCAACTACGTTGCCAGATTTTCTAATCAACCTCCAGCTCTACCTAATCGGCCACTCCTCAACCGCTCTCATCTCACTGATAGTCTCGCTACAATCCGAATTTCTAAGCAACAACTGATGCAGGCCATTAATACTCTCCCTCTCACAACAACCACCGGTGACGATGGCATCCCCCAGTTCATAATCAAATGTTTAAGTGTCTTCATTATCGACTCACTCCTCAACCTATACAACAGATGCCTCGAAGTTCACTTCTTTCCACCCCAGTGGAACTGGTACTCTGTCTGGCCCCTTCCTAAGCACCAACAATCGACGCTCCCAAGCCAACATAGGCCCATCGCTTGCGCCTCTGTATTGCTAAAAATTCTGGAGAAAGCATTGCTACCGTCTGTCACCCATCAAATTCTCCGTGACAGTCCTCAGCAAATACACTATGGGATATCAGGAAGGTCAACTATAACTAACCTTGCAACAACCACTCTGCACATCTTAGATGCCTTTGAACAAAGACAGGAATTGTCAGTTATATATCTTGACATCCATTCCGCATTTGATGCCACCTATATACCTCATCTCCTACGTCTCTTAGAAAACTACTTCAATTTTCGCGGCGATGTTCTCTGGTTCCTAGAATCTCTCCTATCGAAGAGGACCCTTGTTCTAAAGATCGGAACAAAGACCTTCACGCGTCACATAACTACCGGTGTACCTCAAGGGGGGGGGGGGTCCTGTCTGGCATTCTCTTCTCAGCAATCATGGTGCCATTTGTGACCAATAAGTGCAATTGGATCACATATGCTGACGATGTCAAGCTCCTTACTAGAATATCGCCATCCAACTCGGCAGCCGAAATCACTCAGCAAATCACTAGCAAACTGCAGGACATGGCTGACTACCTCAATACCTTCAACCTCCAAATCAACCCCCTAAAATCGGCAGGCGCCTCCGTAGCCAGGTGGGAAGAGCAGCAGTGCGTAGCACACGCTTCTAGATTAGACGGAGGTTCGAGCTCGTCACCACCAAATACAGAGGATGCGGAAAGGTCAGGGAATGACCACCGCATATCCAGGAGCAATATAGCCTTAGTTGCTAATGTTCCTAAAAACCAAACAACAACAACAACATCCTAAAATCGGCACAAATAACTTATTCTCTAAAGGACAGCCCAACAACGTTGGAGCCTGTGCTTAACGGCTCCTCAGTTCCAAGTGTTCAAACACACAAAGATCTGGGGGTCGTCTTTGACTCCAAACTATCTTTCAACGATCACATAAACGTCATGTATTTCTAGTATCTGTAATTCTCTGAGACGACCATTGTCTTACCGTCATACAGTCGAGGTTGAATTCACTACGCTGGGTCGCCAAACAACAGCTGCTCCACACCACCGACCCACAACTGGTAAAAAGATACATCGTATCAATCCTTTACCCGACAATACTGTATGCTTCAGAGATATGGGCATCAGCTGCCGAATCCAACATTAAAAGAATATTCTCTGCCGAATTCTGGCTTCTAAAATGGGCCAACAGCAAACTCCACCTTCCCCCAGCTCTCAGATCAACGCAGTTAGCAGAAGCTCGTCACCTACGCAGGCTCCGGTCCTACATCGGAGAAAGAAGGCTGCTGTTCACCATCAAGATGGCCACCGGTAAAATTACAGAGCCGTACTTCTGGGATCACTGCTCTTGGCGCATTCCTCCCCCTTATCTCCGGTCTTCAGCACAGCTGCTAGCAAACCGTAACCGGCTAGTACTAACCGACAGATTCCTGCCAAAGCAAATGCTACCCTCACTGCAAGCCATCGACGGGGACCTCCAAGAAGTGGTCAATAATAAAAAATACAGGAAGGGTATCCTCGTCGAACTGAAAATGTAAAACTGTGCTTTGTTAATAATCTGATTTATCTTTTTTTCTCATGTGTATCTCTTTTGTAAATATGTTTTGTTAACCCCTTGCACCACCATGCCGTGACGGGACTAATTGTATGTCTATCATTGCTGCAATTAAAGATTCTATTCTATTCTATGTTACCTTCGTCTGATTCTGAGAAATCAGACTCAGCCACGTTGTGAAAAAGCCCCACAGAATTTCCTCCAGTCATCGAAGGAACTCGAACTCAGGTCTTTGCCACCTGAGTTCAATCTCCGCACACCACCCACTGTGGGAAGGATGGGTATCCTACCAACTATGCAAGCCACGAGGTCTTATAATGGCTTTAAATAAGTGTCATGTGTATTAAAACTGTGTTCTCTAAGGTGACTTGCCCGTAATATTCTCTGACCAGGCAGTAATCGTTAATCCTTGGTTGGCGGGTGTATTTCATAGATTTCTAGTATCTGTAATTCTCTGAGACGACCATTGTCTTACCCGTCCGCGACTATTAATCCAATTATATTTATTTATTTTTAATTTTTTAAAAAAAAATTCCTCTTTCTTTTCTTCTCTTTTTTAAAATTTCCCTTTCTTTTTTTCGATTCCCCTTTCTCTTCTTTTTTTCTTCCTTTTCTTTTTTTTCCTTTCTTCTTTTCTTCTTTTTTCTTCCTTCTTTTCTTCCTTCCTTTTTTTTTTCTTCTATTCCGTTTTTTCTTCTTTTTGGCCCTTTGCAGTTGGCTCCCAGAGGTCTCATAAACTGACACCCTAAGCCTACTGGAACTGGCCCACTTTCCGTCGTATGGACGAGAACTCAGAAGCAGCTTTCCAGGTGATTGCTGTTCCTGTGTAGCCAATCGTAAAGCACAAACAACCCAACACAAGACGCATTAACTTCACAAACCTTACACTACTACACTTCTGACCCATTTTTACAGTCTGTAAATTTGCCATGATACGAGGTAGATTTGAACTGACGTTCTAGGAGCCACCCTTAACAATAACACATATCCACATGTGTTGTGCAAAGGTTTGTTCCTAGATTTCTAGGAATCTGTAATTCTCTAAGACGACGTCCGTGACTTACCTGTCCGTGACTGTTAATTCAATTGTTGTGCAACCGGTTTGTTCCATAGATTTCTCGGAATCTGTAATTCTCTTACTTGAGTAGACCCTTAAGCCTGTTGTTTGGCGGCCAGTGTTTTTCAGAGATATTTATGATACCGGAGCTTCTGAAATACCGATATAAATATTGCTGGCAAAATGGTTCAACGCAAAGACAGTTAGTACTATAATATAATATCTTTATTAAAATTTACAAGAAAAAATTTATATTAAATAAAAGTGGATTCGGAATGCAAATAACAATATTCAACGAGAAACATATGATATTTGGTCCTTGACGCTGTCACACACATTCTCTCAGGTATTCCAACCTGTGCGAGTCTAAAACGCTTATGGAACTGATATATGAGGCTGTGCCCCAAAACTATTCTCAGGCTTCTAGATTTCATCCAAAAGAGGGAAATTACGTTAATTAATGGCTCATCTCTAACAGAATCTCTCCACTCTTTGTCTAGTAGACATTTTATTTCTGTTGCATGCCTTTTCTATAGTTACTTATGTGGGCGCTGTTCTTCTGAATTGGCTTCTATAATTCCCGCTCTCTCTCTTCCAAAGCAGTCCGAATACGTGCTGCAACCAGGCAACATCCTTTTACTGTCCAGGTTTAAACTCACAGAACCAATTTTTCTTCTTCCTAATTTATTCATTCAACTTCGGTTTTTCAACCTTCATTTTTCAACCTCAACCCATGCACGGTAATAAGTACCATAGGTTCTAATACCCGTCGTGTTTTGTGTTTTCATAAAACAATATATATCAACCTTATCAAAAAATTAATTAGTTAACACTCGCCTGACTCGCGGTGCTCATGGCAGTGGAATTCCGGTAAGCGATCCAATACTACAAGTAAAATCTTTGAATTTCACAAAAGTGTGTTTTTTTTTTAAAGACATATTTTCTGCTACCAATGGATGACTTAGTAAATTTGTAACTGAAATAACACTGTTTTGAAGGCTATCCACAAGGGCAGAATCGCGGTAGCTCAGTTGGTAGAATCGCCGTTCTTCCTACACTGGGTGGAAAGCACCTGAATTCGAATCCTGCGATAACGTGAGGGGATCTTCTTTACAGGCCTTCTTCAAGGTGGCTGAGTTAGTTTGTCTTAGAAGAGAGTAGCATGGCTTTTTATCCCGAACACTCGGATTTTTTGTTAGTTCAGCAAACAAACAAATCGACCACAGAAGACATTCAATTTACAGACATAATACATACGGTGCATTCTGGCCTAAGTCGCTGATGATCCTAAAACCTTCCAACGGAACAACAACGTTGGAAAAATACATGTAATATCCCTATTTGCATATGGCTGGCCATGTGGCCGTGAAGGACTTCGCATTACTATTCGTGTGAACGGTATGCAGTACACCTCTCTCTCTCTCTCTCTCTCTCTCTCTCTCTCTCTCTCTCTCTCTCTCTCTTTCATTTAGGAATCTCCCGGGCCTTCTAGCATGGAGTGTTTTCTTGTTCATCGACGCCGGAGTTGTATGGATACACCGTCATCGTAAAGAGTTATACTTGGTCACCGACGAGAGAAACATAGACGTGTGCATCGATGTCAGAGGTGAGCAGAAGATCCAGGACCACGAAAACAGATTCCAAGTCGTAATACCACCGCCTCCAGCCTACTGAACATCAACAGTGCATCCAAATACTACTCATGTTGTTTTCTCTAATTGCGGATACGCCCATCAGCATGACAGAGTTGGAAACAGGATTCACCGGATCAAGCGACAGGTTTCTACATGTCGGTGCTGACTTGTTCATGCAAGAAAATGTTTCGTGTGTCTCGCAGTGGAGCATGGATATCCGTGACAGCTGTATATTGCTATAGCATATAGGAACTATAAAATCTGGCTCATAGTCCATATGGATATTGGTCTTGCTGTTCCTACACTATATCGGGTGGTTATTTGGGCCATTGTGTTGCGTCGCTGCTGTATAACTAGACAACACACATTACGTCGACCACACGTGATTGCCTCACGTTTGACCTTTGGCTGATTGTTGTCGGACTGCTGTTGAGCCCATCACGGTAAACTGTTATTTTCAAGATACTGGCATATGCAGGTCATGCTGCTCCCCAGCACAATCATTCCAAGTTCTAATTCGGAAAGATCTTGTGGAGTCCATTCCTATACAATGGAGTGTTTCTAATACAAACACAACTTTGTGTATATATAATAGCTTGCAATCTTATAATGTACAAATTTGTATATATAATATGTTGCAATCTTATAATGGAGGACACATGAACAATCTGATGATGCTGTTAAGGCAATATCGTAATGTATTTCTAACATAACAAGTGTATATCATGCTTTCTTTCTTTCAGCATGACTATCGGAAGTCGTCTTGTAGTAGTTCTTGGTGACTACAACAGTGCAAAAGAAGCATTGAGTAGTCCTCTATTCCTGAATCGGCCACAGCCCTCTGGATTCGATTTAATGTTCGAAGGCAAACGTAAGTAGATTTTTCTAAAGGTTTAATTTTAATGTATAAAATATCATACAGCGCTTACTCTCCAGTAATGATTTACAGTATATTAAATTAAACACTATATTATGCATATTCCTAAAACTGAGTAATATACCAAGTGGCCACTTTATAATGTACACCGATCTTTTCTTGAAGTGGGACGCACTTTCAGTAACAGCAACGTATTGGCACCATGCGATACGAAGCAAGTGAACAGATATGCAGAATATAGGAATGCTGTAATATGCAGTCCTGTGCGAAGGTGAGTAAGACGAAAAATTTAAATTTAAAGTAGCATCGCAGACGGGGCTAGAAGTGCGGGTATCTTGGATGTTGCAAGTCGGCTGAGATTTTCATTCGTGGTTGTTTTTCTGGTGTATCAAGATCGGTCCAGTAAAAAAAAATAACATACAGTTAACGGGCATTCTGTGGTCGGAATTCAGGTTCTTGCTGTTTTACACTGACGGGAGGACAAGAATCGC